>NC_037677.1:19054559-19088046 GCF_003255815.1 Theropithecus gelada
AACCAGGGGCAAAGAGGCAAACAGAAACCCAGGACACCCCAGCCCTTTGAAAGTTCAACTGGGAGAAGCCTCTAGGCAGAGAAAGGTGGCGTCAAGGAGTTAGTCTCTTTCATTCCTCGTCCTCCAGGTCCTCCTCCCTTTGCCCCAGCTCAAGCTCCTGGCCCTTCTGGATACTGGCAGGACTGTGCTAAGAGTGGAAGGGATAATGCATGTGCCACTCAAGGGGCTGTTAGCACCATGTATCTCCAAAGAGCACAATCAACACTGCAGCACACATCTCACGGCAGACAGGTCAGAGGCGTTCCTGCCCTGCGCGCGACTGCTTAGCAGTGAGGTGAGCTCATGGTTCTCTTACAGAGAAATGGGCTTTAAACATCAAAACTGTGGCCAGGAGTGGTGGCTCATGCTGGTAATCCCAGTGCTTTGGGAGGCTGAGGAGGAAGGACTGCTTGAGCCCAGAGGTTGAAGACCAGCCTGGGCAACATGATGAGACCCTATCTCTACAAAAAGAAAAAAAAAAAATTAGCCCGGTATGGTGGTGCATGCATGTAGTCTCAGCTACTCAGGAAGCTAAGGAGGGAGGATCGCTTGAGCCCAGGAGTTGGAGGCTGCAGTGAGCCATGATTGCACCACTGCACTCCAGCCTGGATGACAGAGTGAGACCTTGCCTCTAAAAAATATAAAATGAAATCAAAATCAAAATTGTTCTACTGCCTTTTCCTCCTCACTTTTTCTCCTCCTCAAATTGTCAGCCTGACTCTTACTCCACGGGGCAAAACGCCTCTCACTGTTGCTGGTCGGCTCACCGTGTGTCCTTTCCCAGCATGCATTTCAGGATTCTGTGAAAGCCACACTTTGAAAGCCCAGTGGAGGTTGATAACCCGCCCTGAGCCCCAGGATGAAGGGCGTGGGCACAGCCTCTCTTTCTGATGGCTAAGATTTTCCAAGCATGACATGTGCACTGGTCAAACTTTCAGTGGTGCCCTGGGCTCTCAGTGCAAGGTGAGGTCCCTGGCTGCAGCTCCAGGCTCTTGTAATGTGAGAAGCAACAAACACAAACTGAGAGGCAGCTGACCTTGGCTTCATTGGAGGGCAGGCGGGAGGGGCTGTCAAGCCCAGTCTCTTGTGACTTTCCCAACCAGAATGAGGGCACAGAGCCCTCACCTTGGGATCAGAAGACCTGGGCTGGAGTCTTGCCTCTGCTGTGGAGACTTGGTATGGCAGACCCCGTTCACTGGCTAATGTAGCTGATACCTCAACACTCTTCTCCCCTGCCATTTGCTTTCCCAGGCTCCCTTGCAGCTGGGGTGGCCATGTGACATGCTCTGGCCAATGGGATATAAGCAGAAGTCTGCTGGGGATTTCTGGGAAAACGTCTTTTTTATCTGATTAGAGAGACAGAGATGTGGCTATTAAGTTCCCTTTTTTCCGCCACCTTTCTTTCTCTTTCTGTCTTGAATGCAAACATGATGGCTGGAGCAATGGCAGTCGACCAGTGACCATGCAGCAACAAGACTGAGAGCAAGGCTGGGAGAAGAGCAGAGACGCCAGGCCTGCCACTGTGGTGCTCAACCTGTTCTTAGCTGACGCCTTTGGGTGGGTTAAGTAACTGAGCCTCGTTTCTTATGCTATAATGTGTGGCTGATTTCACCCTCCTTCCTTTTGGTGTAGGGGTGAGGATAAGCATATGTTCTGGGTGTGCAGAAGCACATGGAAGGTGTGTCTTCTGCTGCTTAGCAGCAGAAGTGTGTCATAGCTGCTTAGCAGTGTGTCATAGCTGCCGCCTGCAAGCGGTACCCGACTGGGGCACGCTGTACAGATCTTCCTGCAGGAAGGGCATGGAACTGACCACAGACGGGGCTCGGGCAGGGTACACAAACTCCGTGGCCGCGAAATCCCCAGAGGAGCTGCTGAGGATGAACAGGCGGGGTGCGAAGTTAAAACTTCCAGGATCTTTGAAAGAAAAGAGAACAAAGCTAAAGATACCATATGAATTAAAGTAAATTCCAGATGAAGAATGAATGTAAAATATGAAATAATTCAAAGCATTGTGGAAACAGGTAGAATTTATCTGAGCTTCGAGGTGTAGAAGACCTGTTAAATTGTAATAGTAAAAACTGGCCAGGTGCAGTGGCTCATGCCTGTAATCCCACCACTTTGGGAGGTCAAGGTGGGCTGATCATTTGAGGTCAGGAGTTTGAGACCAGCCCGGCCAACATGGTGAAACCCGTCTCTGCTAAAAATACAAAAATTAGCTGGGCATGGTGGCACATGCCTGTAATCCCAGCTATTCAAGAGGCTGAGAATCACTTGAACCCAGGAGGTGGAGGCTGCAGTGAGCCAAGATCGGGCCACTGCACTCCAGCTTGGGCAACAGAGTGAGACTCTGTAACAAAACAAACAAACAAGCAAACAAACAAAAAAGACTGGAGTCTCTGCTTCTATATCACCTCAATTTTTCCTAGCTTCAATCCCATTTCCAACATTACAACTGTATTGGGGTTTGAAAGGAAGAAGAAAATTCATTTAAGTTCCTAAAAGTTCAGGGGTCATATTTATTTGATTTTTTCAGCCATTTCTTTGGTAAAGTATCTGTAACATAGGTTCCATAAATGAGTCTAATAATTTCTTAAAGTATTTTCACTAAAAATGGCCTTTCCTACTATCCACTATAGATCTGAACTGGCTAAGTTTGTATGTTTTCGAGAGGGCAAAATAAAATAGGAACCATCAATGACCACATTATAAATACCTAAAATTAATTTGGAAGCCACTCAACTGAAATTTCTGCTAACTTAGCAAAAAATTTTGCCTTTGATTAGCAATTTTATTCCTCAAAGTAGTGAAAATGTGTTGCACCAACTAGATTACTGGGGAAAGAAAGGCATGTTTCAAATAGAGCATAACAGTTTATAAAGACCTAGACATTTTTAGCACTCAAATACATTGTGTAAATACACATTTACACTTAAATAACCAATATCATGTCCTAACATTCTAAATAGACTTGACCGTATATATCCAAAATACAATTGTATCTCTTTTTAAAAGTATTTTTATTTTAGAGACAGGGTTTTGCTCTGCTGCTCGGGCTGGAGTGTAGTGGTATAACCATAGCTCACTGTAGCCTTGAACTCCTGGGCTCAAGGGATCCTCCTGGCTCAGCCTCCCAAAGCCCTGGGACTACAGGCAGATGCCACTGTACTGGGCTGATTTCTTTATTTTTTGTACAGATGAGGTTTTACTATGCTGCCCAGAGTAGTCTTGAACACCTGGCCTTAAGTGATCCTCCCACCTCAGCTTCCCAAAACTCAGTGGTTACAGGTGCAAGCCTAGACTTCTATTTCTTTAAAGATATTTTACAAAATGGGCATTTCACTAATTTTCGTTAAGAGTTTTTCTTCACGTATTGAAATGTAGTCCTATATACAAATTCATTTTTCATATGTGTATTCATTTTTAATTTTAGCAATGTAAAGATTCAATTTTTAGTGGGAAGAACTTATGGGGCTATTCTTTTCCTTTTCTTTTTCTTTTTCTTTTTTCTTTTTTGTATTTTTAGTAGAGATGGGGTTTCACCGTGTTAGCCAGGATGGTCTCGATTTCCTGACCTCTTGATCCGGAGCCATTCTTTTCACAGCCTTGATCAGTTGCCTAATTTAAAGTGTAATACAAAAATTAACGGGCGTGGTGGCAGGCGCCTGTAATCCCAGCTACTCGGGAGGCCAAGGCAGGGAGAATTGCTTGAACCCAGGAGACAGAGGTTGCAGTGAGCCAAGGTTGCGCCACTGCACTCCAGCCTGGGCAACAGAGAGAGACTCTGTCTCAAAATAAATAAATAGGGCCTGGTGCGATGGCTCATGCCTGTAATCCCAGCACTTTGGGAGGCTGAGGCAGATGGATCACGAGGTCAGGAGATTGAGACCATCCTAGCTAACACGGTGAAATCCTGCTTCTCTAAAAATACAAAAAATTAGCCGGGCGTGGTGGCGGATGCTTATAGTCCCAGCTGCTTGGGAGGCTGAGGCAGGAGAATGGTGTGAACCTGGCAGACGGAGCTTGCAGTGAGCTGAGATCACGCCACTGCCCTCCAGCCTGGGTGACAGAGCGAGAGCGAGACTCTGTCTCTAAGTAAGTAAGTAAATAAATAAATAAATAAATAAATAAATAGATAAATAGATAAATAAAGTGTGGACATGTTATGCCATCAAAGCAGTTTCAAGAATAAGTTTGGTACCAGTAGTGCTATTTGGGAATAACAGAAAACAGAGGTGTGAAGACTGCTTATGGTTAAGTATCCTTGCCCCAGAGCCACCTATTTATAGAAATTAAACCCCTATCATGCCCTGGAGGAGCCTGGCTCAGCATCCCTGGGCACCTCGAGCAGCTGTCCCCTGACCCTGCTGGAGTGCGAGCAACCCTACCCTGCAGGCGCTGGGCCAGGACACTGACCGCAGCAGGACGGCCAGCATCGGCCAAGCGGAGGCTGTACCACCTGTGCAGCTGCTGCTTTTTGCTGACCCTCTCCCAGAAGTGCTCCCTGAGCTCTGACTCGGTCCTGTGTGCAGGTGTGCTGACCCTCTCCCAGCAGTGCTCCCTGAGCTCTGACTCGGTCCTGTGTGCAGGTGTGCTGACCCTCTCCCAGAAGTGCTCCCTGAACTCTGACTCCGTCCTATTTGCAGGTGTGCTGACCCTCTCCCAGAAGTGCTCCCTGAGCTCTGACTCGGTCCTATTTGCAGGTGTGCTGACCCTCTCCCAGAAGTGCTCCCTGAGCTCTGACTCAGTCCTATTTGCAGGTGTGCTGACCCTCTCCCAGCAGTGCTCCCTGAGCTGACTCCGTCCTATTTGCAGGTGTGCTGACCCTCTCCCAGAAGTGCTCCCTGAGCTCTGACTCGGTCCTGTTTGCAGGTGTGGCTCTTGTGGGCACAAGTGATAGAGGAGCTAGATGAGTGTCACCAAGGGGCCAGAGCTTCCGCGTTGGCTACAGAGTGACTGCAAGTGCCATTGGGCTGTGCTTCTGCTGCTGGAGGGATGGTCTGGAATCTGAACACTCTCTGCTCTATCCTAATTCTCCAAAGCTGGACTTTTACAAAGTTGTAAGTCTGCTAGAAAGAAAGAAAGAAAGAAAGAAAGAAAGAAAGAAAGAAAGAAAGAAAGAAAGAAAGAAAGAAAGACGGGGGCAGGGAGGCAGGGAGGGAGGGAGGGAAGGAAGGAAGGGAAAGGAAAGAAAGAAAAAGAAAGAAGGAAAGAAAGAAGAAAGAAAGAGAAATAAAGAAAGGAGAGAGAGAGGAGGGAGGGAGGGAGAAAGAGACAGAGGGAGAGAGGGAGGGAGGGAGAGAAGGAGGGAGGGAAGAAAGGAAGAAAAGAAGGAAAGAAACGAAGAAAGACAGTGCGTGCCTAGGCAACATAGTGAGACCCTGTCAAGGAAGGGAAAGGGAGGGGAGGGGAGTGTGAGGGAAGGGAGCCCCTCCCACTGGGGGTCCTTGTCTGACACCCCACTACTCCCTGGAAGGAGAAGCTGGAGCTGCTTGAGCCCTGGAAGATCCCATTCCTGCTGTTTAAGAAGCTCCTGAAGTTTGATGTGTTCAGCGGCCCAACTTCAAGCCACCTTGCCGCTGGTTCAACCCTGACCTGCTCCACAGTCTGGTGACTGGGCTCTTCGGCCCGTCCTTGTAACCAAATTCATGGCTCCCCACATCCTGTGCTGGAGCCCCACTCTGACTCCCTGCCTGCAGAGCGAGTTAACAGCACAGCTGGGTTTGAAAAGAGGCAGGCCTGGGTGTGAGTGTCCGGCTCTGCTCCCTGCTAGCTGTGTGGCTTCAGGCAGGTTCCCTGATCTTATGGTCCTGGTCCTCATCTGAGAAATTAGCATCACAACAGAACAAGTCTCAGGGAGCTCAGGAGGCACTCAGCTAGAGGCAGGATAAAGCCCCCCGCATCGTGGCCTGAGGGGGCAGGGGGACCTCTGGGCCACAGCCGGCTCTACACAGCACACAGCCCCACTGGCTGTGCTCAGTGAGACCCGCCTGCTGGGTGTTCCTGCACTTGCTTTACATCATGGATAACTGTCTTGGAGACAGGATCTGAAATAGTTACTTGGTCCCTACAAAAACTGTCTCCCATAGAGTAGGTGCTCAGGAAATGGTGTCAGTTGATGAACAGATGCATTTTATATAAACCAGGAAAGAAATCACGTGGTTCTGAGCCTGCAGTTTTCTGAAGCAAACAGCTGCCTGTGCTTCCTGTGGCCCCGGGGGCAGGTGCACCTGCACAGCAAGGGGGCTGTAAAGAGGCGAAAAAACTCTCTTCTGAGTTGAAATCACAGACCTGTGACCTGCATGCTAAATGGGAAGGGGTGAGGAGCGCTGTGGGAAAGGCTCCTGCTTGGCAAGGAAAGGGGTGAGTTCTCCAGAGCATCCAGGCGAGTGTTTTGCAATGCGGTATGTCACCATCAGGAACCGAGGAGAGTTTAGACTCTGCATTTACTACACCAGACCCACAAAGCACCATCCGTGCTCTCAGTCTCAGGAGAAACAGACTCTTTCACTTTTCAAATCAATCTTCCGTGCGTGTATTTACTATAATGTTACAGCCCATTTGGTTCCAGCTTTAAATCACGAAGATATGCTGTACTTAACGACTTTAATTGAAGCAGCACACAGCCACATGGGAAATATCATTGAGAGGCCAATCATCTCTTTCCCAGAAAAGCTCTGGGGACAGGGGCAGGGGAGAGAGAGAGGGAGCCGAGAAGACTTGATGTGCAAGTTCAATTTCTACAGGTGAACACCAGCGGCCTTGGCAATGCTAGGTTGTTAGGAATTCGGCCTTACTTCTTTTCGTCTCTGTTATTTACTAGGTGGCTCTCAAAGGCACATGACTGCAGTGCCCCACTGCACACACCCAGAAGAGAGCACAACAGGGCTCATGGGGAAGCTGGCTCCTGCAGGGCTGCTGGGCCGACCTCTTTCAGCTGGAAGAAACCATGAGCATTCACTAACCTGCTGTGCTCACCATGAACTGCCACTTGACCACATAGGCATCCCCCTCGTGGAACTGCCCAATACTCTGTTTGGGGAGCCTGCTATAGTCGAATTCTAGGATGTGCCAGACATCCACGGAGACGCTAGTGATCTCAAACTGCCTCCTGTCATGTCCTTCCACCAGGCCACAGCCACGGCCAACGTTCACCCGGTCCAGGATGGTGCCTGCTGTCGTCTGGGGCATGGACACCATCTGTGTCACATCGTACGGCTTGACATCAGCCCTGGGGTCTTCCTATAGGGGAACATGAAGACATCGGTTCAGTTGCCTGTTTCCACAGCCATTCCTTGTCACACTCATTGCTGCTTCAGCTGTTCCTGGGATAGCATAAAAATACAGCTTCCATCCTCTATCTCATCCTCGGATGTTTAACTGCAGTCAGGGAAAGGCTGCATTTCCAGAAAGACTCTGGGAGGTCTGAACACCCATTGCCACAACAGCGCATGGATGCCCGAGAACAGGTGCAAACCAGACTCTTCACCTCCCGGAGTCAGATTAGAATTGGAGGCCTGTCTGCTGTTCTACCAGTGAATCCTGGGAAGGCTTCCTAGCTTTAAGGGTGTGTGTGTGTGTGTGTGTGTGTGTGTCCATGGTTTTTTTTTTAATTAAAAAAGTATTTTAGTTGACACATGATTATGGGTATGATTTGATGTGTTGATACACACATCTGTTTTATGGGGAAGGGGGTGTGGGAAGGAGATGGGAGAGGGAGGATAGGGAGATGTTGGCCAAAGGTTACAAAATGACAACCAGAGAGGAGGAATGAGCTCTGGTTTTCTCCTGCACAGTGGGGTGACTGTTTTCCAATACTGTATTGCATATTTCAAAAGAGTTAGAAGAGAAGATTTGAATGTTCTCACCACAAAGAAATGATACATCTGAGGTGATGACCACACGAACTATCCTGATTTGATCATTTTACATCAAGGCCACTTTTGTTGGGACCCGAACCAAGCACTGAGGTTTGAGACTTGGTCACTGGAATACCTTGTGCTGGGCAAGTTCCCTGGGGTTCTTCTCATTCTCTCTCTTCAGTTCTGTCCAATCCAGAAACTTCTCTTTGAACAAAATTGTTGCATTGTGTTCAGTAAGTCTCCCAAATAGCGCCCAGTCGGGCCGCCCCTGTCCTTTTCTGCAGGGTGGGGGTGGGGGTTGGGAGAACAGACAGGAAAAGAACCAAGATTAAGCCAAGCTTAAACAAAGGAATCTAAAACACATGCGGCTACTGGAAAAAATCTCAAAGCACGTAAGTGGTGTATAGAACAAATGGTTTATTTTCCTGCATGTTACCCAATAATGACATTTTGTTATTTTAGTCTGAAGTCTTGCAAAGCTTTGTGTCCATGGAGTTTTTGATGTGCCTAAATGTGACATGAACCATGTCAGGACTAGACTTTTCTTACAATCTAGCAAGTCTTTTTTTTTTTTTTTTTTTGAGATAAGGTCTTGCTCTGTTGCCCAGGTTGAAGTGCAATTGCACAATCACAGTTCCCTGCAGCGTCGAACTCCTGGGCTGCAGTGATCCTCCTGCTTCAGCCTTGCAAACAGTTGGAACTGCAGATGTGTGCCACCATGCTTGGCTGATTTTTAAATAGAGACCAGGTCTCATTATGTTGCCCAGGCTGTCTTGCACTTCTGGCTTCAAGCGATCCTCCCACCTCAGCCTCCCAAAGTGCTGGGACTACAGGTGTGGGCCACTGTGCCTGGCCACATTCTAGCAAATTCTTGTCTTTGGAATGCCCTCGGGGTGGCATGCTGGGTGGAGATTTTGGCAATGGCAGGAGCTGCGGGCAAACCTCACTTGTCATCTACTCTATGCCACCCAGTCACCTGCAAATGCTCACCAAGTTTCCCTCCAATTAATTAATAGATGTAGGGAAGAGGTAGCTCCCCTCCCCACAATTCTCTACTATTTTATTTCACGTTACAGCAAAGCTCTCCAGAGTACGGAGATTCTCCTGTCACTAAAATGAACACACTTTCATTTTCTTGAAGTGCCCTTTTGTACACTTATTTCTAGGCGACTGGCCAGGGCAGCAGACGAGGAGAGCACAGAGAAATAGGAAAGAAAATGGCACAGCCCCAACTGGAGGTCTTGTGTGGGCTTGAGATTTCAGAATTTGCGCTGTCCCCAAGAACACAGGTAATTTAGAAAAAGGTAGAGCTGAGGGCTGGGTGTGGTAGCTTATGCCTGTAATCCCAGCAGTTTGGGAGGCCGAGGAGGGTGAATCACCTGAGGTCAGGAGTTCAAGACCAGCCTGGCCAACACAGTGAAACCCTGTCTCTACTAATAATAAAAAATTAGCCAGGCGTGGTGGTGGGTGCCTGTAATCCCAGCTACTCGGGTGGCTGAGGCAAGAGAATCGCTTAAACCCGGGAGGTGGAGGTTGCAGTGAGCCAAGATAGCACCATTGCATTCCAGCCTGGGCGACAAGAGTGAGACTCTGTCTCAAAAAAATAAATTAATTAATTAAAAATTTAAAAAAAGAAAGAAAAAGAA
Organism: Theropithecus gelada; assembly: GCF_003255815.1. Lineage (NCBI taxonomy): Eukaryota > Metazoa > Chordata > Mammalia > Primates > Cercopithecidae > Theropithecus > Theropithecus gelada. The sequence continues at coordinate 19,064,104 of NC_037677.1, forward strand.
ATAAAAGAAAAGAGAAGGTAGAGAAGATACGCTTGCTGTGGAGGGCGTAGCCCTGGAATAATATGCATGATCTCATCCCTCCACATCCATCTTCGGTTGTGAATCCAGCCCAGGATGCAGCCATCCCTTAGAGCAACCCGCCCTGCTGCCCGTGCCCTGCTGTGCTACTGCCTCAGTGGCTTCCTGCTTGGTCAAGACCACAGCTGCTGATGTCACAGCTGAGGCACATCAAAAAGGCTGCCTGATTCAAAGAAAGCTGCCGGATAAATCATAGAACACAGACACTTCCACCTCGTGCTCTTGTGGGACTTTGGGAACCAAACATAAGCACCTATGGAAAATGCACACGGTCTTGAAAGGCTGTGGTCTTTATCAGAAAATATCTGAATGCCTGTCTCTTATGTCAGTCCTACTCTGCAGGCTTGCTAAGACGATGATTGAAAGGGTTCTTGGTTTCTGCTTTAGAATCTGTCGTTTACGTTTTGAAGCGTCGTGAGCAAGCCACGTGGCAGATTGCAGGGTGAGGGGGACGAACCTGGGCCAGGAGCCAGGTGTGTTTCTCTCCCCGCTTCCCTGACTTACAGCTGGAACTGGGCTCAGTGGTTTCAGCCTCGTTTGCTAAGAAGGGCTGGGTGTGTAATCCTGGCTGCATCTTAAAATCCCCGGGAGCTTTTGAGACATATTGACACGTACGCTCTAACTCACATGAATGGAAAACACATCTCTGGGGCTGGGCTGAGCAAACGCATCTTTTTAAAGGCCCCTCAGGTGATTCTGTCTCAGAGATGTTGAAAACCAGTGGGTTAGGAGCTCCGCCATCTACTTCCAGATCTGTGATTATGCCATTATTAAATACAGTTGGCCATCACACAGATTTTATGCTTTAGCCTGGTTTTCTTTCCTTTGCTATACCAAATAAAATCTTTGGAGCTGTAGTTCCAGTCCTTAAAACAACGGTTGTTACCATACTGATGTTAAACATTAGTACATTTGCTTAACAAGGATTTTAAAACTTCTTACCACATTGACATAATTTTAATGATTTCTATAATAATTAATAAGGAAATCAATAATTGGATTTTAAAGCAGGAACCTAGGCAGGAAAGTTGAAATTCATATACCAGTTCAATGGAAAACATTAAAATGCAGTTGTGTGATGCCCAATATTCTACGCTGTTTGGTGGTTCATCGGTTTCAATCTATTGTAATCGCACACACAGTTAAAAAACCTACCTTTTTTTGGTCTGATAGTTGAAAGAACAACAGCAATCCTTTGCATGTAAGAATTCTTTTTTTCATAATCATAATTTCAGAGTTTGTACATATTCTAATGAATTGCCAAAATGACTTTAAAGAGTCCAGTACAGGCAGGGAATATTAAAATTGCAATCATAATTTTAATACCATCTTCTCCCCCTCTTCCCTTCCCAAAGGTATAAAGACATAAACATCGTCTGCTGCCAAATAAATCCTGGAATTTGAGGGTGATGCTGGGAAGGTATGAAATTAGAAGGAGGCAGGTTGCTTTTGCACTTTCAGATCAATGGCTGAATTCCAGACCCGGGAAGCCTTTCAGATCTGCATGCATTTGTTTCAACAATTGCTGTTCGTCTGCCACAGCAGCACCTGGGACGCCGCAGGGGAACTGGCAGCTTTTCTTGCTCACTTCAAGAAATCAACTGTAACAAACCTCTTCCAGAAGACTACAGCATCCATATTTCCACAATAGTTAGATAAAAGTTAAAGAACGGTTCCTTTTGTGACTATTCACAGTCCGCTGCATATAACCGTTTATGAAAACTGAACCCTATAAAGAGCGAGAGTAGAGGACTGTGGTGAGAACGGAGGGATCGAAGGGAATCAGCTCGCTCGGGGAGCCGTCCCCAGGCGGTGGCAGGAGTACCTGGGGATAAGCGGATTGCATTCTCCAGGATCCAGGGGATTGATGTCACAGTTCTCATAGTCAAAGGTTCCATTCCATAAGTGCTTTGCCAGCTGAAATGCTATTTTTCGTTGTGCTAATGTGACTTCTTTCCCATGCCATACGTAAACTTCACTACCAAAATCGAACACCAGTACCTGGGAGAAATGGCACAAAAGAATTTGTTAACTTCAAGAACGTGCAACAGTTGAATCAGGTGCAACAGGGTCTCTGTTGACAGCGACTCAAATGGAGGAAGACAGAAATCCCAATGGGGCAACCAATGCAGACACAAAAACGCCAGGAGATCTCAGCTGGCACTGCCCCGCCAAGCCAGCCTCTGCCCTGGGGGCATGATTCCTCCTCCCAGTGTCCTAAGTGGCCAAGATAATGTTCTCTCCTCTGAACTCTCAAACTGCTTACAACTTGTGATTCACAAGAGTTCTTTAGGTACATCATCCTGTCGACTTCCTCCCTCTCTCCCCGATTCCTCCCCCTCTCATGTGCTCATTCATTAATATATACACAGAGGCCACTTCATATATGCCAGGCACTCGTGGTCTAATGGTGTCTTCTCTCCTGTACACAATTCCAAGATCCTTAAGGGCAGGGATTAGATCATAGTAATACATACAGGAGGGATTGATTAGTAAGTGTTTGCTGAATGAATACATGAATGTAATGCTATTTCTTATTTTCACAGTTTGTTTTACTCTTTCTCTTAGAATGATTTTTCCCTTCACTTCCAGCAATTCAAATTTGCTTAACTCTAAACTCGGCTCAATTTCACTTTCTATTGAAAATTATTCCTGATGATTTCTTTTTCTGTGACTTTTCCTCCATGTAAATGCCCATACATATCACACAGTCAACCTTGCTCCAGATTACATTCCTTTTAATACTCTTCCACCCAATAAAACTTAAGGGCCTGTGTGTCTTCCACTTTCTCAACACTTAGTATACTTAATGGTACTGGAAATATATGTAATTAATAAATATTTACTGGTGTGATAGGACAAAAACAGCATATTAATTGAAAAATCCATAAATTATATATATATGCATCTATTATTCCTCAAACTTAAGGACTGAAAAATATTCTAGTTAATGTTTATACAAAATGTAAGAGATAGGGCTAATATTTACATTTTGCCTATGATGCTTTCAATGATCCATGCCACCTTTGAACAATATTCTGGATTCCATATTAGCATTTAAGATGTCAGTAATGGGTTGAAATAACAAATATTCTGGCTGGGCACAGTGGCTCACACCTGTCATCCCAGCACTTTGAAAGGCTGAGGCGGGTGGATCACGAGGTCAGGAGATCGAGCCCATCCTGGCCAACATAGTGAAACCCTGTCTCTACCAAAAATACAAAAATTAGCCGGGCGTGGTGGCAGGCGCCTGTAGTCCCAACTACTCAGGAGGCTGAGGCAGGAGAATCGCTTGAAGCAGGGAGGCGGAGGTTGCAGTGAGCCGAAATCTCGCCACTGCACTCCAGCCTGGCAACAGAACAAGACTGTGTCTCAGAAAAAAAAAGAAAGAAAGAAAGAAAATCTTTTAAAAAACTGTAAATGTTCTACAATGGGTACTGACACTGGCTAACCTTTATTGGGCACTTACTCTCTAATTTATTGGGCAGCTTGTGCTGAGTGCTTTCAATGTGCTTTCTCATTGAAGGGCAGAGCCCATGGGCTGTACCTCTTTGGGTTGCAGAAGGGAGCACTTTGGAATTTCCCCCCAGTAGTTGTTATCAGGAACAAATTTGTCATCCATGAGACGGTAAATGCAGTTAGTTTCTATTATGGCTGCTTCATAGAGTTCATCTTCTTTTGGGTCTCCAGCAGCTTGGGGATAAGAACAACAGGAGGGCATCACATTTTACATTGCAAAATAGCTGGTTCAGAAGAATGAGCTAAGGGAGAAGAAAGCAGATTCAAGTCTTGTCAATCTCTGAAGTGCAATAAAGTCTTACACTGGTAACTGGTTTGGCCACCCAGAAGCTTCCAGAAGTCTTTGGCTGCATGAGTGTGTATGTTAATTCCTTCTTCGATGGTTTAGATATAAGTAGCTCTACAATCAAGCTTCCTCTTTGTCTGAATTAAAGCTGCAAGTTCTGAGGCCTAAGAAAAGAAAGGAATACAATTACCTGGGCAGAAAAGCCCTTGGCTAGACAGAGTGGCACATGTCAAAACCAGAGGGAGAAACAGTGTGTGCCTGCAAGGAAAGCCTTGTGATCATGCGTGTGGGTGGATGCTGGTTAATGGGTATTTTCAATGACCTCAAGAAAATGTAACTGAAAGACCAGGGAGTATCAATTCTTTAGAGCAACAGTTCTCCATCTTCAATAGGTCACATGTGATGCTTTTAAAAAACATCATTCTTTGGGCTTTACCCCATGACAGTCTCATTCACTAGGTCTATGGCAGAACTTCACAGCTACCTGAGATGAAGGACTTTAAAGGGGGCCACTTCCTTTTTTACACAGGAGTAAGAAGGAACCCAGCACCTAAACACTTGGGTGTAGGTCATAGTCCTAAAACACTCCATTTAAACACGTAATGAAGGCTTGTTTGAGAGACATTCAGGACAAGAAATCCTACCTATCCCTTCCCATTTGAATGCAACACCTGGCATTTGAGAAGCTTTGTGACTGACGCCAGGAAGAACACTCCACTGGTGTGTAAAGGAGAGGTTAGCTAAAGCATTTTTATTTTGCAGGTACCAACCTTTGCCTTTTCTATGACGTTTGCAAACTCTCCTACCCACAGGAAGCAGCAGTGGGGAGAGAGCAGGAGGAAGCAGTCCCCACTGTTGAGCGCTGAAGCTCGAGGTTCCACCAGCCTGGTCTGCACGTGTCTTCTTCCTGAACACAAGGCAGACAATCACCGTCTTTCCAGACAGAACGGGGACAGGACGCACCCACATTGGAAGCATCTCTGCTGCAGACACTTTCACTTCTAAAGAGTCTTGTCTGCTAATAAGAGTGCCCATGGCCCAGGGTGGCAGCAGGGGGATTTAGAAAGGGCATCATGATGGCACTAGCGGCTGCTTGTGTGGTTCGTGCTTTCCCAAATGTCACCCGCTTCTCAGGACCATTATCAGTGTCACGTGTGTGGGTTAATGAGGGCTCCCCCTTCCAGGGAGATGAGCTCACAGGCTCCTCTTCCCTCCTTCACTCTTCTCCGGGGGCCTTTCTCTCCCCTGGCCACCTCCTGCACCCAATTACATCTGTGGCCCAGGCAAGGGAAGCCACGCCTTCAGGAAGGGTCAGATCTTCCCCTAGGGAGTTTCCACTATGAACCCTAGGGGCCTCTCAACAGGAAGGATGGAGCCACCACCTTCTGTGGCTTTCAACACCTTCTCCTAAATATTTGTTGATTTTGAGCTTTCCACAATTACACTGATCGTGTAGTCTCTGGGTTAGGACTCAGGACAGAGATCGGTTATTTGAGCTTGTCACTGGTCTTTTGAAACACACACAATAGGACAGCTGTCATGCAGAAAGACGTGGGAAGCCCCCCCGGAGGGAGAGGCTATTTCCTCCATTCACACCTGGAAGATTCATCTATACAGTGGCCGCCAGGAGGCAGCCGAGTCTCCCTCCTCATGGCCCAGAGCCCCCCTGGTTTGTCTTTGGAATCTCCCTGGCTAGTCTTTGGAATCTCCCTGGCTAGTCTTTGGAATCTCCCTGGCTACGGACAGGAAGGGCACTGGAGTGCAAGGCAGGTGGGCTTCATCTGCATCCACCTTTCCTTGATTCCTTCCCCAAGCTGTGTCTTCCTCCCTGGGTCTGTACTGACTCGGGGAGGACTGGGCAGGGAGCAGAGAGCCCCTCTGATGACGCAGGGCACCTCTGGTAACTGCATGGATGTTTGGCCACCACGTGGGGCATGGGGCACCAGGAGCAAAAGCTGGGATTCCGGAGTGGGGGGACCTGGGTTCGAATCCAGCTCTGCCACCCAGTAGCTGCCGGGATCCCAGACACATTTCTGCCTCTGGAAGCCATGATGGGCAGAATACTTCCTATGTCATGGGATTGGGGGAAGCTTAAGAGACAGGAGGTTGCATAGCAAGGAACACACAGTAGGTTCTCAAAAAGCGTGCGTTCCTTTCCCGGCACAGGCGATGAATTACACAGTCAGGAATCTTTATGTGACCAGACAGAAACCACGGGCCCTGAGTCACCGTGCCAGGCTGCTCTGAAATACTTTTAATCTGCAACAGCATCAGCCTCTTGTAGGGCACAGCGCTGTTGTTGGAGTTCTGTTCCGTCAGGTTGACGCTCCGCAGGCTGACGCTGCTGAAGTTTTCTTTACTGGCTAAACCCGCCAGGGTGACTTCTAAGAAGCCGGAGTTGGAAGACACTGGGTGGGTTGAATAAGGAAAGACAACGCAGGAGGTTCAGTTACAGTGACAATATTTGCAGTCAGAAAATATTCATAACTGACTCAACACCTTTGCCTTTTCAAGTTAATCCTGAAAGGGAAAACATAATCAAGTTTGATTAAATGTGCAATTCAGTGCTTAACCACCGGTTAAGAATTAAATACAGCATTGAAAATATAAACTGCTTGTTGACAAGTGTCACACCGCGCTGTGCAGAGGGACAGGAATTGAGTGATGATGTGGACCAGCCACTTTAGTACAAAACCAGGAGCCGGATTCACTTGTTGCAATTCCACTGGAAGTTGTTATAAATCCTAACAACTTTTAGATGCCCGAATGTACAGATGCCAGATGACTGTTAGACAGTTTTCACCAAAACCCTTTATATGTTAAAAAAAAAAAAAAAAAAAAAAAGTAGGCACTCTGTAAGGGATGATTAGGTTCTAATCTTTTGCTGAAGCAAAGTGATCAACTAGACGTTATCTTGAGATCTACTGCTCTCAGAGTTAAGATAGTTAAGATTGTATTTATAAGATGCTGGGTTTTCAGTGCAAACATCTATGGGTCAGTCAGTCATCACTAATCCAACCCCTGAACCCCCCAAAACTGCAAGCACAGGAAATGCATGTAAGATTTGTGCTAACAAATCTTTATTTCTCCAACTTATTGTTTTTAAAAATGTATATGCTGGAGAGATATTCAGAACATTTTTTACTGGGATTATGTTTGGAGAAATATGACAATATTTGTCAATTAATTGTGGTGTTGTGATTTTGAAATATGCCTTTTTTTTTTTTTTTTAAGAAACAATCTGACTCTGTCACCAGCCTGGAGTGCAGTGCTGTGATTACAGGTTACTACAGCCTTGACTTCCCGGGCTCAAGTGATCCTCCTGCCTCTGCCTCTTGAAGTGCTGGCATTACAGGTGTGAGCCACCACACCCAGCCTGAAATACACTTTCTTAGTAAACTAGTTATAATGAAAAGACTCAACCACTTCATCTAAATACTATATTTCTAAGAAAAACATGAGGAAATAGGTTTATGTTATGGGAAAACGAAAATTATAGCAAGATTATTCCACAAATCAGGATTATGCATGCTATCACCTCAAACCAAGAAAATCACTGTTTCAGAATGATGGAACCCCACATTAATGGGCAGATGAGAACAGTGTGGCTCAGCCTACAGCGGGAGTGAGAGCCTGGAGCCCATCTCCTCGCCTCCATTCATTGCCCCCAGCCAGCTCCCTCCAGCCCACATCCCAATTCTGAGAAGCTCAGGGTCCTACCAAGAACAATTTGAAAAGCACTGGCGTATGTGTTAGTTAATAATATAAAAATCTAGGATTAGAGGCTGGGCATGGTGGCTCACACCTGTAATCCCAGCACTTTGGGAGGCCGAGACAGCTGGATCACGAGGTCAAGATATCGAGACCATCCTGGCCAACATGGTGAAACCCCAACTCTACTAAAAATACAAAAATTAGCTGGGCGAGGTGGCGTGCGCCTGTAGTCCCAGCTACTCGGGAGGCTGAGGCAGGAGAATTGCTTTAACCTGGGAGGCAGAGGTTGCAGAGAGCCGAGATTGCACCACTGCACTCCAGCCTAGGCAACAGAGCAAGACTCTGTTTAAAAAAAAAAAAAAAAATCTAGGATTAGAAACCGCAGTGATTTGAGGTGTTTTACTGTAAGAGATCAAATGACTTGCTCTTGAATAACATTAAATGGAGAATGATTGTGTTCAGGATCTATAGAGCTGAAAATGGCTGAATTACCATACTCAGAAATATCCATCTCTTCTAACTTCCAGAAAGAAAACTCAACAAAACAGGATAATTTGTAACCAGGCACGGTGGCTCGTGCCGGTAATCCCAGCACTTTGGGAGATCAAGGTGGGAGGATTGTTTGAGGCCAGCGAGTTTGAGATGAGCCTGGGAAACAGGATGAGACCCCAGTCTCTTAAAAACAAAAACAAAAACCGAACCCCAGGATAATCTGAATTAACCAGTTGAACAGGTGATACACACTGTGAGAATTTCCATGAAAAATCTTGAAAGTCTAGGTAAGCGTGCACATGTACGTGCAAACTTACTCCTTTTTACTTCATGAGGGTCTTCTGAGCACCATTATTGGCCTTCACAAGGCAGAAAACCAAGCAATGAGTAAATCTTCGGAAAAAACCATTCCCAAGCACAGAAGCAGGGTGGGGGTTCAAATACTCACTCTTTTCTACTTTCATCTGCTTTGACTCCATGAAGGCGACGTTTAATCTCTGCTCGGTGTATTCCTGAAGGAGATCTTCTCTTGCCGCCAGCATTTTCAAGGGATTTTTGGAGGCCTGAACCCGGCGCTTGGGCCTAACTGCGCGCTTGTGCTCGGCCACGGAAGACGTCAATCTGCGGATGGAAGCAGAGCCGCGGTCCCAGTCTGCGACACCGCACCGGGATGACGTGTGGGTCTTGGACTACACAGGGTATTTCCTGATTTTGTTATGAGTCTTGCAACTCCTCCTCCCACCACCACTTCCCTGACATGGAGTCGCAGAATCTTGGAGATGGAAGAGGGATGAAAGCCCACTGAGTTCAAATCTCAGCCACGCCCGGACGCCCCTACTTAGTCATGCCCCTTGGTCTCTGCCTGGAAGGGTGTGGAGTACTTCCGGGCAGCTCATGGCTCTGCTAGACAGCTCTGGGGGTTAGAAAGCTCTTCCCTCTCCTTACGGCGCCCATGCACGTGTCCTAATTCTCGCTTTGGAATCATACACCCATGTCTACTTGTCTGTCTCCCGCAAGCCCTTCGGGAATTTGCAGACCACGGCTCCTTGATGTAATCCTCTTCGCTCCGACTAAACTTTCTCCCTGTGCAATAGCTTTCGGTCCCCTTACTGTCTCTCCATGACTAACTTTCACTCAACTCACTGCCCCCCTCTGAAAAATAACCACTTTTTGGAAGAATATCTGAAATAAAATGGGCCCGCAACCATCTGTGACCACCCCACATTCTCACAACTCTGGGGTGGAAAACCAGACTCGGGGAGGTGAGCAGACCGAGCGAAGCGATCTCCCAACAGACTCCCGCTGCCGCTCTCCACCTCCAGCTGCGCGGGCCTCTGTGCCCCAAAGGCCCCTTTACGTACCATGTTGTCATATGTGTGTGTCAACATACATACATGTTTAAATTATGATATACAACTATTTAAACAGTGACATTGGGTGGGTGGAAGATTGCGAAGTGGTTAAATAGCTATGTATGCAAATACCCAAAATACTATTTTGAGGTGGAAAATGGCAAAGGGTTCATTTTTTAAGGTAGGAAATTAAAATATGCAAATTGAAACAAATTGAACAAACTTAAACATGCAAAAAATATCTCGAGAGCAGTTTAAATATATGATAATGGAAGAGATTGTCACTCTGACAATTTCGCAGGAAAGACCCGATGGGCGTGGTGGACTGCTGTGGGTGGAGCCTGTCCAGCGTGTCCTCCTCTGCTTCTGTAATAGCATCTGGATTTTCCTTTGGGGAAACCACCTCCCTGCGCCCCCACCGTGGCTCTAGTGGAGACCCAGAGACCCGCCTTTAGCCAGTCAGCATCTTCCATCCCATTGGCCACAGTGACTGGTTTAGGGATGGACACGGGACTCCAGTTGAAGCCAAGAAAATCAAACCTGGAAATTCTGCTGGGACTACTGGGAAGAGAAGCTACCTGTGCTGGGCTGGCCAGGGAGGCAGCCTTGTGACTCCAGAGCTGGGGTGTCCATCTGCCGCCAGGCCACTGCCTGATGGAGAGTGAGGCCAGCCCAAAGCCAAGACAGACTGTGTTCTGAGGGGCCGCTAGAACCCGAGGCCACATCCACACTTTTCAGCGAGTGAGCCGGTCAACCCCTCGGCACTGTTCAGCGAATGAGCTGGTAAACCCCTCCGCACTGTTCAGCCAGTGAGCCAGTAAACCCCTCTCATTTTTCTTTTTGGTTGAAGTCGGTTTGAATTGGGATGTTTTTCTGGCACTTGAAATTGATGGACTCCTAATACTATAATCACTTTTCCTAGTTGGTTTAGTCATGTTCCCGTGGGAAGAGAAACCCTTAGTCATCACTGAGAAAACCCGCAGATCTATTGATTTTGTAAATGATTGGAAGCTAAGTAACATGCCTTACTGATTTTTTAGTGAGCTGTACTAATTTGAGCCCATCTCATCCAAATATTTTGCAAAGTTATGAGTAAGAATTAAATACGTCAAATGAAAGACAGGCGTTGAACTCTGCTAAGTGATGTAAACCTAAAAACTGCAAAACAGTATTCAAGTTATGTGAAAAATCCATTGACACTTTCTTTATGGCACAGGACAAGCACCTGTGGTGCACGGGTCTGCCTGCCTGCACTTCTGGTCTGCTGTCTGCATGTTTTATCTGCTGCCAGGCTCCGTGCCCCTGGCTCCTGCAACAGCGTGCCCTGGCTCTAGAATACTAAGGCCCCTGTGATGGAGTTAGAAGAAGGAGGTCACATGGGGAAAGAGCCTGGTGGATATGCTGTGTGTAGGCGAAGGAAGCCCTTCTCAGTGGAGGAAAGACGCAGACCCAAATAACTCACTTGGGTGCATAAGGATCGAAAATGACATCGAAGTCCTCGTCCAGCTCCACAGGACTTGTGGGCATATTATAATCCACGCTGCGGTAAAATTTGGCAAAGGTTTCATCATCATCTGGCTTCATCACCTCCTCCACAGATTTGCCGGTGACAGTGAGCACCGTTTCTTGCATCCCGCTTACTATCAACAAACAAGCAAATGACGTTAAGAGTTTTATAAAAACAAGGACTCCAATTATGCCTCACAATAGTTTGAAGATTCTATTTCCTCCTAAGTTCCCGGAGTGGAGGAAACACGGTTGTGATATACAGAGTCCTGTGGTTGCTTCCCAGACCCTTACTTAATCTCTGACGTAAGGACTTCCCACCTGAACAAATCTTCTGCAGTAACATGGTGGGAGAGAGGGAGGCTGACCTTACTGCACACACCAGCCCACTGAACGCTTCTGAACCTGCACTGGCTTCTGCTGAGGGTGGATGAACCAGCCTTGGCCTCATTCTACATCAAGGGTCAGCAAACTTCTTCTGAAAAGGACCAGCCAGTAAACATTTTAGGCTTTGCATGGGGAGGGGCGACAAGGGGCCTGTGTTGCAAGTACTCAGTTCTGCTGTTATAATGCAAAAGCTCACATTGGCATGAATGTGTCTCAATAAAACTTTATTTACAAAAACAGGTTTGGGCATGGTGGCTCAGGCTTATAGTGTCAGCACTTCAGGAGAGCAAGGTAGGGGAATTGCTTGAGCCCAGGAATTCAAGACCAGCCTGAGCAACATAGTGGGACCCCATCTCTACAAAAACAGAAAAAGTAAAAAAATTAGCCAGGCTTGGTGGTGAACACCCATAGTTGGAGCTACTCAGGAGGCTGAGGTGGGAGGATTGCTTGAGCCCAGGAGTTCAAGGCTGCAGTGAGCTATGATGGACCACTGAACTCTAGCATGGGTGGCAGAGCAAGACACTGTCTCTAAAAAACAAACAAAACAAACAAAAACAAAAAACAAAAGCAGGTGGGCAGCTGGATTTGGCAATGGCCATTGCTTGCTAACCCATGGCTACATCACTGTTTCACATTTGTAATAAATGCTTTGCTGATTGGCATTCCTTGCTTAGCTAGTTTAGTGATTATATTATACTTTCATATTTCTGTTCAGTGGTGGTTTTATTATTTTCAACCTTTTAGTGGTCACTGTCAATAGGAGGGGCTCCCAGTGCCTAGTATTTGGTAAGTTTCCTGGATTGGACATTTTAATCAAGAGATAAAAGGCAATTTCTGCATATTGCTTTTATTTTGTGTATTTCGTTGACTTTTATATTGAAATATTTATTTCAATATTCATTTGCCATAATTTTCTTTTAGAAATCATTTGTGATTATAAGACATGACGTCAGCTTTTACCTTATTGGAAACTGATAACATACAATTTAAAGTTCACCAGGCCCAAGATCATGTTGATTTGGCTGACATATAATAATCTGCTTTCAGAGTTATAAGCAAAATCACTCAGTTCACAATTCCGATTGGATGGCATCCCAAGAGTTTAGATTCAAGAGCAAATGTGTTATTGGGGCCCCCAATTTAGTACATTATCAAGTGAATCAGGGGTTGATAGTCTAATCAGTCTTGACCAAAACTTCATTTTTTGAAGATAACAACAAAGATAATGATTACAGTATGACTTAGTAAAGCCATAATGGAAAGAAAACAATTTAGCTGAGGAAGAAAAGCAACCAGAATTTGGATTTAGGGATTCTGAGAGCAAAGCCTTCTGGCTTCTGGTAGGTACCTTTGCTATTCAGCCTTCTCAGAAAGGTTTCCAGCCTGTCCAACTTCAGGTCCGATTCCAACTGCATATCTGGTCTGGCTTTGATATCTAGGCGAGCAGAAACTGTCAGTGAGACCGCATTACTGAGGCCTCTTCTGCTCAGGCTTGGCGTGGCCGGGGCCTTAGTGACTTACCTTCCAGGGGTTTGGAAACGGGTGTGGTGCCTCTTGTTTTACTGCAAATGGGTGAGGCTACTGGGGTTATGGCAGTGGGTGACGCCAAACCTGCAGAACACACAGACGAGCTACTGAGCATCTCAAAGTCACTTCTGGAAATGTCCGGAACCCTGATGGATCTCTGTGAGTCCCAGGGTAGACGGCACAACATATAAGAATGTACACACATGCAGGCACACACACACACACACTTCACAGGTATGGCGACTGTGGGACAACCAACTGCAAATGTAGACAGGATTTTATTATTTCCAAGGATCGTAGTGGCTGACAAGCTGATATTCCAAAATGAATGCTGAAGACGTGGGAAAACATATTCGTGACATGTAAACTTGGGCAAATGCAGCTGTGAGTTCTGAGGCCCTCTGGGGGTGGCGGGGGCAGCTGAGAGTGCACTGGTGCCATCTGCAGAATGAACTGTGTCACACTCGCCAGCAAGTGACCCTCAGCACTGAAGCTCTCCTCCAGGCTGAAGGGAGAGAGGGACAGTGGCCTTGGGGACATTACACAGACAGTAACCCAAGGAGGGCCAACCTTTCAGAAGAAACCACAGACCAGGGCAGGTCTGGACTGACTGTGCGTGTTGGAAGGTCCTGTCCATCTCCCATGTGGGCGGAAACAGGAAATGCTTTTCCTTGTATATTTACTGAGAAGCAGGTTGGGGAATCTTTAGAAGGGCAAGTGGTGAGAGACATACGAAAGGGAAAGGGAGGAATTCCAGCATGAAGAAAGTATCCAGCTGGAAGAAGAAAACTTAGTAAAGAGAAGGATGAGTATCGCTTCCCTAACCTAAGTGGAAGGCATTGGAAAGAAAACTAGTGCATTTACAAAAACCAAAATGAGATGTGAATGTTCTCTGCACTCATTTGTAATAAATGTGAAATCCTTAGATGACATTGCCACTTAGATGACAATGCATCCCTGGACGAACAACATCCAGAGAATATGCCAATCACTATCGCAAGGAAAACCAAATGAATGATTCTGCTCCTTCCTCCTGTGAATGGGAGAAGTATTACAGCATAAAAATTTAATAAAAAATACCATTAAATGGTTTAAAACTCAAGTTTTAGGTAACATCCTAGAAGTACTTCTCATTTTATACATATATTTGATTGATGATATCAATAAAAGTTTTAAAATTTGTTTCAATTGCCAGAACTACAAAGGGTTTATATCCATGAGAAAGTAAACTTTGTTGAAAGATGATAAAGATAAATAAAATCTGGTATCACAGGGTGGGGAGGGAAACCATCACTCACTAGAAGGATGCTTAAGAGACATCAGAGGAGTTCATTAGCACAGAAGCCGTTAACTCCGCAGCTAATAATAAACAGGGCTGACTCTGACGGCTGGTTTCCAAAGCAACGGGAGAAATCCCTCCCTGTCCCGGCGGGTGCCAGGCAAACCCCGCTGCCATGGCTCCCCCTGCTGGCGGTTCAGGCAGTGGCACTATCCAAAAGAGCTAGAGATAAGGATCCTTAGGCAATGAATGGCTCAGGGCATAGAGATGCAAATTACAAAACGTTAAAACAAAGATCCTCCATAGCTCTTTTCGATGAATTCTAGGTACAACAACCAGTCACCTACTCTCTTCGGGAACACTGTCACATCTCGCTTACTCCAGGTGTGGCTGGAGTACTTGGCTTCCAGAAGAAACCTAGAATACCACAGGAACCTTGTGGAGTGCTGTTACACAGAATTGAGGAATAGAAAAAAGGGAGAAAGTCCTAAGGAGACTAGCAGGAGAAGAGAGGTTTCTGGGGTGAGAGAATGAAGGTCAGGCCCCGGATGCCTCCTGGCAACGCACTGAGAAGTGGTCACTCCTGGTTGCCTGATGTTCCCAGGAGGTAGGAACCCAGGCTGTTGTGTAAGGGGTTATTTTATTCTGCAGTGAATGTAAATCGGATGCCTTATCACTACAAATCAAAAAGAGCTAATGACTCAAGTGAGACATATAACCCAGGAGGTGATGGCAAATATTAGAAATATAAGAAACAGTTTTTTCATTAATTATAAAGCATAAGAAGATAATTTCCTGAGTGAGCCATATAGCACCTGTTAAATCAAGTTCCCTGATATATTCAGGAAAATATGAAAGCGAACTCATTCACAGAGAAATGGGAACTGTTCCTTCTCCAAACCTGCATAAGAGCCAATCTATATCCTCTTATGTCAATGCGGACAAGGGCAGTGGAATTTGGTAGTAAGAACTCACTTACAAATAAATTAGGATTTTTAAGATGGAAGAGGAAAAAAGAAACCAAAGCAGAAAGTCTTCAAGATAAAAGTCTGGGCTAGAAGTTGGAAAATCTGAGGTCTAATTCAAGTTCTCAGCTCCAGTTCTACTTAGTCACTCTGCGCCTAAGGAGGTACTTCTGTTAAAGAAGGGTTGGGGGTCATGTTAAAGGAGTTTAAACATGAGTATCCAGTTCTGTGATCTGATGCAGAAAATTGGCAAATAATTTAATGTGAGAGTAAACTATCTTCTCTTATCTTTTCACAATTCCAAGATGAGGTTGAAGAGATCTGCTGGAAGGGATTTCCTGCTAAGATTTGAGTTAGTTACAATTCAGGGATTTCCCCTCCTTTCCTTCTGCAGACATTTATTATGTACCTATAATGAATTAGGTCCTATTCATGAAAGTGTGGTTCTCTGAAGGTTTTGAGAAAAAGGAAAGCTAAGCCTATAAAGCTGATGACGAGATGTTAAGATGAAGTGAATGTGAAAATGTTTACCACTAAGTTGGGAAATCTGCTTTTAAATAATAGCTTAGAAAATGATGGTATGTGCATATAGGTGACAAAGGGACCCCAAATTTTAATATTTTCCTGCAGGATAGGAAATAAAGCCCCAAACACTCCTATGAAGACTCAAAGCTCTCAGGTGACTTTACTAAGCATTTCATATGTAAGTCAGTTTCATACATGTTTGAATACAGGCACCAAATCAGTTCCAAGAGCTCAGCAGCAGAGGACTGCAGCAGGGATGCCCCACTGCCTTGGAACTGAGGACACCTTTTAGACACTTATTAAAGCATATACGGAATTGGCTTGGTCAGTCAGATAAATCAGGTTTCATGGAGAAGGACCTAGGAATTAACCTAAAAGGAAGAGGGGATAAACTTCTTTACTGTGAAAGGCTGACTTAGGGTATGTGGTTGCCGGGTCACAAGGAAATGGAAATGATTTAAAAGTAATTCTGGGAAAGGACCAATATTTGCTAGCAGATTTGAATTGCTTTTGAAACCTACAATTGCACTCAATTCCAAAGGGGTAAGTTTTGAGACTGTGACAAATTGAAATATGCATTTACATTGAAGATGACATTATTTATGAAGAAAAGATACTCAGTAGGACTATCTCACAGACCCTACCCAAAAAACATGTACAGGACATCAGTAAGTTTAAAACTTTTAAAGAAGGCTGAGCATGGTGTCTCATGCCTGTAATCCCAGCTACTTGGGAGACTGAGGCGGAAGGATCACTTGAGCCCAGGAGTTTGAGACCAGCCTGGGCAACACAGTGACACTCCATTTCTACATAAAAAGTTTTAAAGTCCAGGCGCGGTGGCTCACGCCTGTAATCCCAGCACTTTGGGGAGCTGAGGTGGGTGGATCACAAGGTCAGGAGTTCAAGACCAGCCTGGCCAATATGGTGAAATCTCGCCTACTAAAAATACAAAAATTAGCCGGGTATGGAGGCGGGCACCTGTAATCCCAGCTACTCAGGAGGCTGAGGCCGAGAATTGCTTGAACCCAGGAGGTGGAGGTTGCAGTAAGCTGTGATCATGCCACTGCACTCCAGCCTGGGCGACAGAGTGAGATTCCATCTCAAAAAAAAAAAAAAAAAAAAAAAGTTTTAAAAAGCCAGGCATGGTGTTGCACACCTATAGTCCCAGCAATTAGAGAGGCTGACGCGGGAAGATTGAGTTTGAGTTTGAGTTTGAGGTGGGAAGACTGAGCCCATGAATTTGAGGCTGCAGTGAGTCGTGATTGAGCCACTGCACTCCAGCCTAGGCAACAGGGCAAGACCCGATCTCTCAAAAAAAAAAAATTTAAAAAAATAAAAAAATTAAAGAGACCATGGTTTCTTCTTTTAAATTGAGTTATCATGTACCACCATGCCCTCCATGGGTGAGTGTGCTCACAGGTGTGCATTATGTGCACACACACACACACTGACCTTTCTTCAGCATCCTGCCAGCCACAGTGAACTGGGTGGAGTCGTTGGCCGCTCCTCTGTCTCTCGTCTTCCAGGCCTCCTCTCTCACAGTGATGAGCTGCTTCCTTTCCTCAATCGTCATCTGGCTCTCTCGACTTTCTGTGACCCGCTGTTCATAAATGTACAGAACAGAAAACAGGAGAGAGAAATGACAGCGGTGTGGATCTCAGCCTGCAGCATTTCATGAGTGAAAAAAGCAGGTAGACAAAGAGGAGTAAGTATATTGTCCAAAGATGTTCAAAAATGTTCTATCTGAAATGGGCTCGGCTTCCTTACATCCAGGTTGGGTCGGAGATCACCACTGGCGATACTGAAACTTTAGATGAACACCTTTGTCCTGTGACTTACCAGTTTGGGGCACTGGAGCACCAAAACAATCCTTTGCAAACATAAAGAGTTCAAAATAGATTGTTTTCGGGCTCTGGTTTTAAAGTTTCTCTGTCTTAACCCATCTAGTTACACTCTGTTAACTGGGAGATTTTTATCCCTATATACTCACAAAGAACATGATTGATCTAGAAAACTTTATCCATGTGAGCACGCAAGGAACTTGCCCAGTTGGAAGGAGGGAGGCTGGTTAGGAATAAGGGGCAGGAGAAGGTTTGCTGGGGCTCTGTTTGCTTTTTTCCTGCAGCCATGATGTTCTGTGGGCAGGTAGGCAACCAGGAGAGCCCACGGAAGTGGCTTTAAGCTGTGAGAGATCTGACATTGAAGATGAACTATGCTGTAGATGTAACCTACACACACAACATTTCTACTGAAAATGCTTTCAGCAGTTTCTAACTGGAAAGTCTCTGGAGATACCTGCTTCTTCCATTTCCAAGCCTTTGGTGTCACTCATTAGGCTTGAGGTTGGCGATGTGGCAGGAGAGGAAAGGGAAGAAGCTACAGAGGACTCAGAGGGCATCAGGAAAGGAGAAGGGGCTCAGGACAGGCCTGGGATGGGGAGATGGGGCTGAGGAGGGAGGGAGAGGAGCAGGGATGGAGGCAGAGGACAGGGCTCATGCCACTGAGTGATGTGTACTGGGGAGAAGAGTGTAGGTGGCGGTCGCAGGCGATATCAGGGCAGGAGGTCCTCAAACGCCGGCCTGCAGAGTTTGCTTTCCCTCTGCCTTCAAGCCATCTCTCCCTGCACCACAAGACCCCTGACTATGGTGAGGCACAGGGCTGGGTGGAGAGCAGGGGAGAAGCACAGGGGCTATGGAGCTAATGCCAAGGAAGGAAGAGTGGAAAGGTGCCCCCTCTAGAGAAGAAGCCACGTCCCTGGCTGTCACCAGCAGGTCGCCTCTGGAAAGGGCTCTGGGGGCTGGAGATGGCCTCCTGGCTTTGGCTTCTCACTTTCCCTGTCTTTCGGACTGGAGGAAGGCCATTGCTGCTAGTGCATCTGCACTAGCGTCAAACTACATCTGAGCACTCCGCACCTTCTTCTAGCAGGTCCCCCAGATGGCTGCTAGGGCATCTGCTTTCAAACTGCTTCTGAGCACTACTCAACATCTTCTAGCAGGTCCCCCAGCTGGTCTGCCTGTCTAAGGCATTTACCTTGGCATTTTCTGTGGATCGTTGTGATCCCAAGGTCTCACACTGACACAGGGGAGGACTCGGAGAGCCCCCGAGTGAAGCCCACCCCGGAGATTCTCTTCCCCCATCCCTTTCCTCCTCACTATGGCAAACCACTTCCCTTAAGAGAGAGAACTTCCTGATTCAGGAGGGACAGGAAGAGAGTGGAGATGGGGACAGTTCATTTTTTTAATGCCCTGGAATGATGGGGGTTGACAGAGGAAAGGCACCTTCCCTTCATTTCCAGCAGCACAAAACCAGATCTGCACTGGAAAGATTTGGTTTAAGCTATGAACGTGGACTTCTCCACCATCTAAGTGATGAATCTTTCTTTCACAGGATGCTTCCATAAGGCCCTCATAGCCAGAAGTGATTTTGAGGTCCCTGCCAATTTAAATTGGGTTAAAAACCTTTTCTTAAAGAGATATGACAACCAATGATCCTGGCTTGAATCCTAGATGGGGTGGGGGCTACAAAGGGCATTATTGGAGGAAATTGACACAATTTAAGACGGATGTGGATCAGATAAATATTGTATCAACATTAACTTCCTCATGTTGATCACCATATTGTAGTTATGGCAGAAAATATCTTTGACTTTAGGAAATACACACTCAAATCTTGAAAGGTAGAGGAGTACAATGTTTCCAAACTACTGGCATATGGTTGGGGTGGAAAAAATGAGATGGGGGAAGAGAAGGCAAGAAAGTGGGATGAGGAGTGGAGGGAGGAAGGGAGGGAGAGTGAAGGAAGGGGCCAGTGTCAATGATGAGTGGTTCTGGTGAAGGGTATGAAAGTGCTCTGTCTAGAATGGAAATGTTTCTATAAGTTTAACATTTTATCACAATTAAGATTTACTAATTTTTTTGGAAAAACCCTAACTTTTCTGCTCATGATTGGTGAGAAATCCCTAATTCCAAGTAACTCTCTGAATCATGTATCCTTTTTAAATAAACGATGAGGTTCACTTGCCCAAAAGACCTCATCAAAATTCAACAAAGAGAATATGTTTTCTTTGAAAATGAAGTTTCAGGAGTGAATTTTAATCAAACCAAGATGACACTTGGCTTCAAATACTTCCAAGAAACATATCAAGTGCCAAGAAAATTGGCATCTCCAAAGGTCCAGCCATCACCATGGTGATTCACTATTCACTTAGTCAACTTTGTGGTGAATTCTCTCAGGCATCTCGACAGTCCAGGGTGGGGTAGTGGGTGTGGATGGTGACTCAGAAAGATGGTAGCCTTGAGTCAACAATTTTGTTTTTCAAAGCACTGGGATTCCCCCAGAGCCCTTCATGTACATGATGGATATGAACCCTGGACCAATATGGCCATTTTAAAATTGAAAGCTTCAATTTCTTTGCCAGATATAGGTCAAGAAGAAATAATTTTCACTCTCTGCTAAATGATAGTATTAAACATAAACATTTTTGTTTCTCTAAAAATTTCTACTTAACATTGCCACTTAGTAGGGTTGGCTTACAGCTCCCCAGTTCCTGCTGTCTGACTTTACATGGCTCTATAAAGAGGTAAATAATATAGGTTGTTTATACTCCAAAGAATTTAATAAAAATGTATCACAAGTTGCTCTTCTATTTTAGAACTCAAAATGTGAAAACAAAGAAGATGGATATCTTTGTCCATTTGCTTTTTTTCAGCTTTTTCATTATTGTCTTGTTTTTCTCCTTCTAATTTTTTCTTTCCTTGTTTAGAGAAGGACATATGTACGGCAACAAGTACTGTATCATTTCCCAGGTTTAGCCGATACATGTTGAGTGTTGACTGGAATAGTAAGAGAATTGGCGAAGAATCTGAACAGAAATCTCTACCCATCTGTCCTTTATCCTTTCAAAGATAGATCCCATGAATGTGGTGGGGAGAGGCATAGAGAGAGGGTGGAGGAGAAAATGAGTATTTGTGTATGTGTATGCACGTGTGTGTGTATGTGTGTAGAAGGTAGTGAAACAGGTAGAAAGGACCGTCTTCTTTCAAAGATGGTCAGAGACTTGGTAGGTCACAGCTGGAAACTATGCAAAGACTGAATTAACATGAATGCTTTTAGGTTGTGTGATGTTGCTGATGGGTTTGCTTCTCTCTGTATACATCGACTGAGAAATCATAGCAAATCTCCCTTAACGTTTCTCACACAGGGATGTGATCCAACAAGAGAGAGTAGAACTAAGGCGTATTATAAGGATTAGGATAGATTTCAGGGTAAAACTCCACAACCGGAGAGCTTCATGGGAAGAAAATACTGTGATCTGGCTTTTAAATTTTTATCTTATTCACATCTACTTAAACTAAACTGTAAAGGAAGAAATTATAAGAGTACTTATTAAGCAATAGAAAAATGGTCAATGTAATAAAGTTGTACTTTTCAGTTTTCAAAAACGCTAGCATCATTTCGATTTCTACACACTGTGAAAGAAATTTAGCTTTGCACCTTCCTTAAGAGAAATTTCAGTCCCTCATCATTGCATACAGCCTCAAGTAGCCTGAACAAAAGATGAAGATCACGGGTCTAGGCTCAGATCTCGAAGTAACTGTTTTCCAGTCCTGTCACCATCTACCAGCATCTAAGATGAAAAGAAGGGAATAAAGTGAAATCTTATTCTGGTACAGTCCTGAGGCATGTGAGAAAGAAGAGAATTCAGGCTGAAGCCTGACACAGAGACAAACAGTCCATTTAGAGAGAGCCTGTGTGCTGTGTAAATGCTTTGTTTTCTTCTCTGAACCTTTGTATTATTAAATATTAAGACACCAGTACTGCTGGAGGAAAGAAAAGGAGTGACTTGACCTCTGAGAACACAGATGAGCTAGTGCTACATACTTGGTATATAAAATAGTTACATTCGGCTGGGAAAAACTGGTCAGAAGTAAAAATATAGAATTTTTTGAAATTTTAATTTTGAAGTGATGAAACATAAATGTCTTTGGCAAATGTTATTTTCCCTTAAACTTAACAATATATGGAGATACATTCCATGTTCGTGGATAAGAAGACTCAATTTTGTCAAGTTGTCAGTTTTTCCCAACTTGATCTATAAATTCAATGCAATTCCAAAGTCCCTGCAAAGTATTTTGAACATATTGACAAACTGATCATAAAGTTTACATGGAGAGTCAAAAGAGCCAGAATAGCCAACACAACACTGAAGGGGAAGAAAAAAGTTGGAGGGGCCGGGCGCGGTGACTCACGCCTGTAATCCCAGCTCTTTGGGAGGCCGAGGCTGGTGGATCATGAGGTCGGGAGATCGAGACCATCCTGGCTAACACAGTGATACAACGTGACACTATTACACATCAATTAGGATGGCAAAAACCCAAGCACTGACAACACCAAATGCTGGCAAGGATATGAAGCAACAGGAACTCTCATTCATTGCTGGTGGAAATGCAAAATGGTGCAGCCGCTTTGGAAGACAGTTTGGAGGTTTCTCACAGAACTCAACGTACTCTTACCATGTGATAAAGCAATCATGCTCCTTGATACTCAAATGAGTTGAAAACTTATGTCCAAACAAAAGCCTGCACGTGGATGTTTATATTACTTTGTTTATAGTTGCCAATTGTTTATACAGCGAGAGGACAGAGACACTGCGAGAGAGGGGACAGAGTCCTTGAGAGCGAGCGGACAGAGGCCCTGAGAGCGAGGGGACAGAGGGCCTATGAGGAAGGGGACAGAGACCCTACGAGGGAGGGAACAGAGGCCCTACAAGGGAGGGGACAGAGGCCCTAGAGGGAGGAGACATGCCCTGTGAAGGAGGGGACAGAGGCTCTAGAGGGAGGGGACAGGCCCTGTGAGGGAGGGGACAGGGCCCTAGTGGGAGAGGACAGAGGCCCTAGAGGGTGGGGAAGAGGCCCTAGAGGGAAGCCCTGCAGAGAGGAGATGGGAGCCTGGCATTCATGGAAAAGCGGAGCTGTTTTGACACCAAGGACATTCCATGGGGAAATAAAGAAACAACTGTTCACATTTCTCATGTTATTCACCCACAGAGTGGCTCAGCCAGGCCGGGTCTCCCCTCCAGGGTGGGGTTCAGAGTGAGTACAGCGGGGATGGAGGGAAGGGGCAGGGGGTCCATGGTCTCTAGTTTTAATAGGGCCATTGGAACCCGCTCCTCCTGGTTCTTTAATAGGGTCACTGGAGGGGCCTCCCCTCGCTGAGTCTTCCTCCCTGTCCCTCCACACCCCAAACCACCTCCACCATATCCTCCTCCTCTAGGAACTGAGCAGGACAACATCCTCACTGGGCCGGAGCGAAGAACACGGCCACCTCTCCTGGGCTCGTGACTCAGGATCCAAGCTTGGAGGCTGAAAGGGGACACTCTCCCCTTAAACCAGTTTCATGACTATGAGGGGAATTAATGCCATCAAGTCCACCTGAAAATCTGAGCCAAGGATCAGTGTGTGTGTGACTGACCCTAAATACATGAAGAACCAATTAAACACACACATGTGCACACACTTACAGACACAGACACACACACTCTCATAGACACACACACACTCATACACACACTCTCACAGATACACACTCAGCACACATATTCATAGATACACACACAATCTCACGGACACACACACACTCTCACAGACACAGACACTCTCACAGATACACACTGAGAAACACACTCATAGATACACACACACTTTCATAGACACACACACACTCATACAGACACACTCTCATAGATACACTCTCACAAACACACACTGTCGATGATACACACACACACATTCTCTTATAGATGCACGCACACTCTCATGGACACACACACAATAGTACTGAAACACACACATCCCCCTCTTTCACAGTGAAATGTAGCAAAGAAATTATTCCCCAAATTAAACAGAAGTTCTTCCCCTGCTGCTCAGAACTTGCAGTGAGGCTTAACATGAGTGGCTTTTCCTCACCCAATTAATCAACACAAAAGACAGGTATTTGTGGGCAGCAGGAATAGCAGGAGAATAAGTAGAAGCATATACAGGTTCCTACAGAGCAAAGCAAGAGGATTTAAGGTGAAAAGAGAAGATTTATCAGAGCGGGGCCAGGCAGGGACATGGGGGAAGGAGAGACAAAACAATGATTTTTTTCTAACAGAATGTTAATTGACTCATTGCAATTTCAGTTCTCTTTTCAAGAGAGTCCTTGCTTGAATGCTGATGCTAAAATAAATCCACACAAGCGCGGTAAATATACCTGAGTCAGCTTTGTGCAGTAATTAAATGAGTTAATTTATAGAAGATTGTTAGTTACAGAGAG
>NC_037677.1:19111934-19193885 GCF_003255815.1 Theropithecus gelada
CTTGTGCTTAGAATTGTGAATTCTGTTCTTTTCCTGGGCTGGTGGTGTGTGGTGTGACGCTCCCCTGCGATGCTGGGCAGAGGCAGTGAGCTGCTGCTCCCAGATTGCCACCAGCCACACAACCGTGGGGGGAACGACCCGTCCCCACAGTGTGCTGCATGGCCAGATGGCTCTGTCCAAATCCAAGCAATGTGAGTGTTCTGAGCATATCTGAGGTAGGTTGGGTGTATTAAGAGCATTTTTTACTTAGTGTTTCCTTTATTTTTCTGACTTGCAATATTTTCAAGTTATGATGGATTTATTGGGATGCAACTCTGTCATAAGTTGAGGAACATCTGTAAAATAAATACAACTATATGTAGTAAGAAACAAACAGGCCAGGTGTGGTAGCTCATGCCTCCTGTAATCCCAACCCTTTTGGAGGCTGAGGCAGGAGGATCTCTTGAAGCCAGGAGTTTGAGCCAGACTAGGCAACATAGAGAGACCCCAGCTCTATAAAAAATTTAAAAATTTGTCAAGCGTGGTGGCACGTGTCTGTAGAACTAGCTACTCAGGGGGCTGAGGTGGGAATATTGCTTGAGCCCAGGAGTTTGAGGTTGCTGTGAGCTAGGATTGCATCACCACACTCCAGCCTGTGTGACAGAGTGAGACTCTGTATCTAAAACATAATAAATAAATAAGAAATAAACAAATGTATGTGAAGGCATCATTCCTAGAACATAATAAGCCTTTTAAAATGCTTGCTTCTTATCTTCTTCCTTCTTCATCGTCAACACAGCACAGAAAGTTTACAAATTTCTCTTTTTGTGCTTTGAAGACATAATACTTATGGAGACCCAATTCAGAAGTCATGCGATTTTAAGCAGGGTGAGTCCAGCCTCACCAGGAGGGCCTGAGTTTGTCTTTAGTACATGTAAAGCGGAGTGGTCTAGGAAAGGATTTCTCCAAGTAAGGCTTTCAGGATCCTTGAGGTTGGCTCCTGCATATATTTGGGTGAGGTTATCTGCCATCCAAAACGGGAAAGAGAGAGGGATGAGGAGAGGCCTAAATCAGATACTGATGGTGCACAGGCTCTCCTGGGTGCTGCGAGCCATGATCTTGCAGAATGCGGCCACTTCTGAGTCGTGCAGCAGTGTCGATACTTCGTCACCCCCTTCTTCTGTCTCTTACCTCCCCCATCAGCCTTCTTAGCTGAGTTCTCCTCTCCATCCCCACTATACAGAGCCCCAGGTGCTCTTGACATTTCAACTTGGATGTCTAATAGACATCTTAAATTTACACGTCCAGAAAATGAACTCTCAACTTCCCTCTGTTCCAACTTGTACTGGAGTCTTCCCTATGGCAAATCTCTGCTGTGAGTTGCTTTGGCCAAAACATTGAGACTCACCTTTGATCCCTCTGTTTCTTTCAAACCCCACCCCTACCTCATCAGCAAGTTCTCCTGGTTACCTTCAAAATATAACCTCTTTCCACCACCTGTGCTGCCATCATTCTAGTTCAAGCCACCATTGTCTCTCACCTATGTTACCAGGATGACCCCCTTATTATTCTACCTGTTTTCATCCTGGCCCCCTAAAGTCTATCTTCCACTTAGCAGCCAGCGTAATGCTTTGAAATGTAAGGCAGATGGATCATTCCTCTTGTTGAAACCCTCCTATGGCTCCACATATCAAGTAGCGCCAAACCCAAAGCCCTTGCGGTGGCTCTGAGGCCCTCCCCGATCTGTGGTCTCACTAACATCACCCCTACCGCCTGCTCCGTTACAGCCCTCTCTCCTCACTAGGATGTGACAGCCTCTGGAGAGAGAGACTTCGTTCATGTTCATCTCCTTGGCACTCAAAGCTATGTGTGGCGAACAGCAGGTCTCAGATGCTTGTGGAATGGACGAACTGGTGAATGACAATCTCCACAGCAACTCTATGAGGTCGTCTCATCCCCACTTCATAGATGCAGATAGTGAGGTGCAAGGGAAAAGGACATTAACTCCCCACAATCACACAGCTGGTAACAAAAGGATGGGGCTTGTACCCAGTGCAGCAGGAACCCCCAGCCTGCACCTTCCAGCCTTCCAGAGCAACAAGCTCCCACATTCTGGAAAATGGCTGCTCCCTTGGCTTGAATGGGTAAGAATGAGGTTGGGATGCCAGTGTTCATGGACTCCAAGGTTAAGCAAGGAAGACATCAAGAACTTCCCGGTCACAGCCACAACCCTGACTGGATGTGGATCTCTCTCTAGTGCTGGTTCCACCGTCAGCAGAATTACCCGATTACCTATGAATTCTGCAGAACCCAATTACCTTCTTCCTTTGTTTCTCCAATGAACAACATAAAAATCAACGGAGTCAGGCAGTGGAAGGTTGTGGACTGAGCTTTCCACCTCGGAACAGCACAGCCTGATCATAATACTGAGGGGTTGGCAAAGCGATGCCCAACTCGATTTTAAAATATATCATCCATCAAAGTACAAAACTTACTTCTGGGGCCCAGAGGGCATTGTTTTACAGAGACAGTAAAATAGTAGGTGAGTTTTTAAAAACATGAATAAAAAAAGAGATCACATCTGAAGAGTGGTATTTTTCTTTTTATTCTTCTTTTTCATTTATTTTCATCTTGTGTGCTGTTATTTTACGAAGTATTCCTTAATCTTATGCTTATTTTTGATAAATAATTAAGGTCTGGTTAAGAAATTAACAGTGGGAGATTTGCTTTATACAACATAATGAGTAGAACACAGGATACTATAAGGCTACAGCAGTCTTTGCCCATAGAGTCAAGAATCAATTCTGGTGGACAGAGGCACACTGTCCTGTCCTGTCCTGACTGGGATAATGGTTATACATTGACCCAAACTCACCAACCTGCATCTTTAAAATCTGTGCATTTGATGTAAATTGTATCTCATCTTAAAAATATGTCAGCCAGGCATGGTGGCTCATGCCTGTAATCCTGGCACTTTGGGAGGCCAAGGTGGGCGGATCACTTGAGGTCAGGAGTTTGAGACCAGACTGGCCAACATGGTGAAACCCCATCTCTACCAACAAATACAAAAATTAGCTGGGCGTGGTAGTGTTGGCCAGTAGTCCCCCCTACTTGGGAGGCTGAGGCAGGAGAATCGATTGATCCTGGGAGGTAGAGGTGGCAATGAGCTGAGATCACACCACTGCACTCTGGCCTGGGCAACAGAGTTAGACCCTGTTACAAAACAAACAAACAAACAAATAAATAAATAAATAATCAAAATATGTCATCATTGGGTTACAGAGTAAGGACTTCTTTAGTAATGAAAATGTAGCATTTTCCGGGGGCAGAAGCAGGATAAACATGTGAGATAACCAATTTCTTCCAGTCTCCCTTTGAGCTCATCTCAGTGCTGAAGGCCTGAAATCTGTAACCGCAGCCCAGAAAGAAGGGAGAGAGGAGGTATGTGCAGACAGCACGACTGTCAGAAAATTCTGGAATCTGAGGAAGGTGTGAGGCTGGATTGGCATCCCCTCATCTCCTGATTTGAGCCACCACTCCTAGAACAAGGTAATCGGGGACTTGACAGCTTTCATCATGAGACTAGACTAGAATCAGCCTTTCAGGGCTGTGGACTCAGTTCACAATGCTCCACAAGTGGCCGATGATTTTCTGCTCACTTATCATGATTTGCATTTACTGTTTAATAATATTTATGAGCAGCCTGACTCAGACCACATACAAGAACCCCAAACCCAGACGACAAAGTAGAAAGAGCTTTGTCAGATAAACAAGTGCTGCTCACAGTGTGTTCTGCCGATCGGTGTCCCTGCTCCATGATTAGATAAAAGGCTCGCACCGGAAGAGGAATTAACAACATCACTAAACCTGCTGTGTAGTTCAGCTGACATTTTCTTCACAGCATGATTTTCTCAATGAAGGAAACTGTACATAATTTACATTCAGGTGCAAGTGTCTCATAGGTTTTTTGCAGATTGTTTGCAGATTGGCTATTTCAAACAGCACTGCGATAGTTTGGTGACACTTTAAGCAAACAGAAAACAGCAGAACATTCATTCAAAAATTATTCGCTAGGTCTCTCGGTATTATTGGATATGGCCAGGTGCAGTGAAGGAGATATGAAAATGACTAAGGCAAGGTATCTAACCTTCTCTTAAGGCTTTTATTCAAGTAATGCTATCACTGCAATCATCCTTACCAGACTTACAGATGGGCTTAATAGCAAATTCACAGTGCCATGTCTGGAGGAATCCTGATAAAATTGCTAAAATCCTCTTCTGGGTTTGACAGCCATGATCTAGGGTGCTTGCCATTTGTTTTTTGTTTTAATTTTTAATTTCTGTGGGTACATAGTAAGTGTATGTATTTATGGGATACCCGAGTTTTTTTGGTTTTTGTTTTTTGTCTTTTTGAGACGGAGTCTGGCTCTGTTACCCAGGCTGGAGTGCAGTGGCGCGATCTCGGCTCACTGCAAGCTCCGCCTCCTGGGTTCATGCCATTCTCCTGCCTCAGCCTCCCGAGCAGCTGGGACTACAGGTGCCCACCACCACACCTGGCTAATTTTTCTATTTTTAGTGGAGATGGAGTTTCATCGTGTTAGCCAGGATGGTCTTGATCTCCTGACCTTGTGATCCGCCCACCTCGGCCTCCCAAAGTGCTGGGATTACAGGCATGAGCCACCGTGCCCAGCCGGTACCTGAGATGTTTTGATACGGGCATGCAATGCGTAATAATCATATCATGGAGAGTGGGGTATCCATCCCCTATTCTTTGTGTCACAGACAATTGAATCCTACTTTTAGTTATTTTAAAATGCACAATTATTAGACTATTGTCGCCCTGTTGTGTTATCACCAAGCAGGTCTCATTCAGTCTTCTATTTTTGTACCCATTAGGTGCTGGGCATTTGAATATCCTTCCTATGACATAGGGTGCCTGTCAAGTGGCATCTGTGGGACTCCTCATTTGGCTCATGACCTCTTTCTCCTCTTTTCCCTTCCAGTACAATCATCAGCAACCCAGAAGCCAAACTGATAAGATCAAGGGGCTCCCTATGCCAAGCCGAGCCAAGCTCCAGCTCTGATGTCTCTGGGAAACTCATAGTCTGATGATGGCAGCAGACTGGTGTAGAGTCCAAACACCACACAAAGTGGAAGTGACTCCACAAATGATTCCAGTTTCTATTAAGACAGAGAGAAGTTACAAAACAAACAAAACAAAAACAAACAAAAAAATAACCTGGAAAGGTCAGGAAAGCAGGGCAGATGGGAAGGTGGACTCTTCTCTGGACACATTTGTCAGTGCCTCTATTAGAAAGAGATACCTAAATGTAATCTGGCCACTGCAGGATGCAGGGAGACCATTGCCTACCTGTGTTATTGGCAACTCACTTTCATTAATGTCCCCCAAGATTGGAGTAATCACTTTGGCAGTCATATAAAGAACTTGCTGTCAACTAAAACCCCTAGGTCTGTTTCCCATGAACTGCTGTTAATCAAGTTTCCCCAGTCTTGAACTTGTCCACTGATTTTTTTCCCCTCTAAATACAGGACTTTATTAAATTTCATCTTGTTAGTTTCTAACCATCGTTCCAGGTACATGTGCTCTCCTGCCTACATGCTCCTGTTCTCTATCTCTTTCTTCCTCTCCTTCTTACGTAACTCTCTTTGCCCTCCATCTCTCTCCTCTCCCCTCTCTCTTTTAGTCATCAAACTTATTTACAATTCCTCCTCCAGAAATCTGATCACCCCTACCATCAATATCTCCCAGACTATCTAAAAAAATGCCAAATAGGGCCATGTTAATGACAAAGCCCCAACTGGAACCAGAGACCTCATTATCTCAGGCCTAGGCAGCTGCAACCACCACTTAATGGACCTCCCTGATGGGAATCAATTATCCTTCAGAGCAATCCTCCACACTCCTTTGGAGCAATATTTCCAAATTCATGATCAATCGTGCTTGCTTTAAAATCCTTTAGGCACTTCCCACTGTCCACACAGAAAAGGGCAAATGCCTGGTCATGCCATCTGAGGTGCTCCATGATTGTCCCCACCTGGCTCTCCACTTCCTCCTACATTCCTCCTTCCAGGTCTGTGTTGGACATCTGTGCCTTCCTGCTTAGGGCAGCCTCCCTTCCACATCTAGCAAACACACCATATCTTTAAGGACTTGGTTCAATTAAGACCACTTCCCCAAGGTGGAATAATTAATACCCCATCCTCGGTACTCCCATGTTACTCAAACTTGACCTGGAGAATCATGTTTGCCCCACTGTGTGGTAGTTATTTCTCATACTCAAAACCAAATGGATATGCCCAGCTAGGAGCAGAGTGCCTGGCACACAGGAGGCTCAACATAATTTTCTCGAGTGATTAGCTAAACTACCTTGGAGCTGAAGTTAACCCACGAATCAACAGCGATGAGATATGGATACTTGGAAGGATGCCCAATGAGTTTGAATCGTCCTAGACTACAAGTTTTCATTTTCTTTTTGAGAAGGCTTTAAGTGGCTTATGCAAATCCGTAAGTATGGACGTCTCTATATGTATGTTTCTATAATGCCCTCATCTTCCTTCCTAAAATATCTAACCTCAAAGGGAAAAAACCAGCAAACTCTTCTTCCACAATGATGAAAAATAGCATTGACATAAATGGAGAGTGGTGTGCAGTGGAAAGAGCTCTGAGAGGTGCAGAGAACTTGAATGAATGGACGAATGATGGTCTCAGTTTTGTCAAAGAAGCTCTATGGTCTCGATCAAGTTACTTTTTAAATCTTTGGTTTTTCCCATGTATAAATGGTTTTTTTAACTAAACAATCTCCAGGGTTACTGCTGTTTCTGAGAGTCTAAGATTCTTCATGTCAGTGCTGTTTTTCATCATTGTCGAACAGGGAGTTTGTTGGTTTTGTCCTTTGAACGTTAGTTTCAGGTCAGGCGTGGTGGCTCACGCCTGTAATCCCAGCACTTTGAGAGGTCCAGGTGGGCAGATCATTTGAGGTCAGGAGTTTGAGACTACCCTGGCCAACATGGCCAAACCCCGCCTCTACGAAAAATAAGAACATTAGCCTGGCGTGGTGGTGGGTGTCTGTAATTCCAGCTACTCGGGGAGGCTGAGAGGCAGGAGAATCACTTGAACCTAGGAGGTGGAGGATGTAATGAGCCGAAATCACGCCATTGCACTCTAGCCTGGGCGACAGAGTGAGACTCCATCTCGAGCAAACAAAAAAACAAACAAAAGTTAGAGAGTTTAGGAGAAAAGAGCAGGGGCCCTGTAGAAACAGTTTATCTGGATTTACATAAGGTACTTAAAAAGCCTTTATGTACGCATAAAGAAACTGATCATTTATTTTATGGAATCTTGGGGTGAGCCAACCCTTCACAGAGCAGAGGTCACCTACAAGGGGAGAGGCTTATAGGGTTACGGGGGACCAGAACAAGGAAGTGATGACTTCAGGTGTATCAGAACTGTTTTGATGCAGCAACTGGCTGGCAGGGAATTATATTACCAGGAAATAATAACTCATTCCAAGTCTTCATAAAGGCTAGGGGTTGCCCTTGTGTTGTATTCCTAAGTATATAATAATATATAATGATACACTTTAACTCCCTACAACTCCCAAGGGTCTACAGACTAAAAAGTGCTTCCTATTACCAAAGTGAAGTCAAATCCAGCACAGTCAAATTAGTTTCACCATGTGGGTGTCCAGCTCTAATTATATAACAGCTTCTAATTAGAAAATGTTAAGAATGGCTATTAACTTCTGAGTCTCATTAAAATTAACAGTTAATTTGCTAAAAGTTGCTTGTTTGGAAAAACTGCTAATGACTGTTCTGCAGATACGCACAGGTACAAAATCTGCAAGGACACAGGCTCAAGGACAAAATTTTGCATTTAAAATCTCACACACCTTTGAGTTTTTAGCTAGTGTACATAGTAGCTAGGGTTTGGGGAGATATATTTATATTTAATCCAATGAATAGGAATTGTCTGCCAGGTGCAGTAGCTCATGCTTGTAGTCCCAACCCTTTGGGAGGCCGAGGCAGGTGAATCACTTGAACCCAAGAGTTCGAGACCAGCCTGGGCAACATGGCTAAACCCCGTCTCTACCAAGAAGTACAAAAATTAGCCAGGCATGGTGGCATGTGCCTGTAGTCCCAACTACTCGGGAGGCTGAGGCAGGAGGAACGCTTGAACCCAGGAAATCAAGGCTGCAGTGAGATTGTGCCACTGCACTCCAGCCTGGACAACAGAGTGAGACTTTCTCTTACAAAAAAATAAAAATAAAAAAAGAAAGAAAGAAAGAAAAAGAAAAGTGTCACTTGCCAACAAGAACAGAATAAAATGGAAAAAAAAAAATGGAAATGACTTACCCATCTATTTTAACAGCTGAGATTCTAGAGTATGGCAGGGAGCAACAGGTGTTTGGGGGTACAGGGACTGAAAGGTGAAGCCAATTCCATTCCAGTAATAGAACAAGCTGTTAGGAGGACCTAGAGGTCTGTTCTTTACAGAGTGGCTCCTGAGATGTGTGTGTCTCCATGATGCGCTGTCCTGAATCCCGCAGCCCGTGTCAGAAAACCTGCCTGCTAGTGGACACGGGAGCGTGGAAGGTCAAGCACGATGCTCTCCTGCAGACACCTCTCTCAGTGCATGGAAACAGAACACTGAGCCAAGAGAGCTTGAGGCTCTGGAGTCAGTTTTTAGACTAAAACCTCTCATCGGGAGATGAGCAAATGCAACCAGAAATAAACTCCAAGTGCCTAGCACAAGCCCCTTCCTTTCTTAGTGGCTCAGGCTGCACCGTGTCAAGGTGTTGCAGAAGCTGCATTCCAGAGGGTGCCCTGATCTATTTCCTGAGCGGATCCGCAGCTGTCTGGCATCCATGGCAGCCCTGCCCAGACCATCATCCACCAATGGCAACTCTCCCAGGGGTCCAGTGTCAGCCTCAGCTCTGCATGAAACCTCCATGTCGTGTTCTGACCACTAAGGATAAAATTTGCTAAGGAGAAAGGAGTGGTGAGGGGCTGCAGTACAGTAATGACAAACAAAACTAACAAACGAGGGTTTTCTAGAGTGGATCACCACTAGAAAATGAGGTCTGCCTTCCATTTCACTCTCTTTGCCAGTCACATAGTTCCCAGAGAATAGAGCGTGACAGCTGGATGCTCAGCAAACACAGCAGCAGGACTGGAGACAGTGAATTTCTCCATTCATAAAAGTAACAAAGACAGTGCATTTCCTTTATATAGATACATGAGATGCATAAAGTAACAAATTCAACAAGAGCTTTGGATTCAGAATTTCCAGTAATAGCAGAAGCTCAGATGTTTAAAAATTTAAATAATCTGTAGGACTCAAATCCCTTTGAATTTTATTCTAAAATTCACAGTGGTGGAATTAGCAAAGAATGGTTCCTATCAGTAACACTACCTCTCCTGCAAATATTACAAAATTCCAAGTTTACAGGCTTGGAAGGGTTAGAGAGGTGGGGCTGGAAGTATCTTATTATTCTCTACTTCACCTATTTCGTTACTATGTGTATTCTTAGTTTTCTTCAGAACAATGTATTCATCTGAATTCCTGGGCATCTAACAGGATTTCTGAGCTAAAGACCCTGTAATATCAACTAATCAATTAACTAATTTTAAAAAATCTTCTTTATCATATACACTGAATACTAAAGAATTGTAAAATAAATTTATTACTCGGGTAAATATTGTCCTAAAGACTGTCATTTAGCCTGTAATGTTTAAAAGGAGTATAGTACAGTGAAGTATGAGAATTAATGACTATTCCGTATATATGCACAGGTGTGTACAGTGTTAGTGTACATGAGCACATTCAAAAACAGCATTGGAGATGGGACTCACTTTTGAATGTTTAGGACATTATAGGTGGTCTTTGAAGGTATATTCATGAGTGTTGTATTCATATTTAAATAATGAAAGAAAACAGCCTCTTGCTAGTTAGCACAGATTAAAATGATTAAATGGGAATGAGTTGCTTCAGAGATTTAACAGCCAGAAAGTTTGGCAGAGCTAGCTGATAAGTGAGTGTAGCAGTGAGAAAAATATTCCATTTTAGTGACAGAGCAAATCCACAAAGAAAAACTCCACAGCATTAAAATTGTTATTTAAAGATACTTTGTTTCTTCGCTTGTTATCTTCTTAATTTTTCTGCTACATTTTTCCATATCAGATGACATTATTATTTTCACTTATGGTTATTTAGGTCACCAAAGAGGTTTCTTTTGTTATTGTTTTAGGTTACAAAGTATGTTTCGGTTTATCTTACTTCCCCCTAAATGGAAATCAGACAATGATTTTCTGAAACTTGGATTTCCTGGCTCCAGATAAAGAATAAGCAGAATTTTAATACATTTTAAATCCATTTTTTAAAGCTGAATAACTGCCATCATTACAACGTAAATCTTATTTTTATTTATTTATTTATTTATTTATTTTATTTATTTATTTTGAGACAGACTTTTGCTGTTGTTACCCAGGCTGGAGTGCAATGGTGTGATCTTGGCTCACCGCAACCTCCGCCTCCTGGGTTCGAGCAATTCTCCTGCCTCAGCCTCCCGAGTAGCTGGGATTACAGGCATGCACCATATAAAAATCAGCCCAGCTAACTTTGTATCTTTAGTAGAGATGGGGTTTCTCCGTGTTAGTCAGGCTGGTCTCGAACTCCTGATGTCAGGTGATCCGCCTGCCTCGGCCTCCCAAAGTGCTGGGATTACAGGTGTGAGCCACTGCGCCCAGCCAAATCTTAATTTTTTAAAAATGTCAAATTTGTCACATATTTTCCATCTCTCTTTATGCAAATGTATTTCAGGTATTTTCCTAATATATAGAAACTAATTTGTGTGTCTTTGCCTATCAGTCATAGAACTGTACACCTTAAATAACTTAGAAAATAAAGGATGTGCCTCTTCCAGAAGTCCTTTACAATTTCTTAATTCTTTTAAATATTTTTCATGGAAGTAAAGTACTGTGAGGCTAAGCCTTGGCTTATGGCAACTTCTAGGTAATATGTATCTTCAAAATAACCTGTAAAGAAGTGGTTTTATTTTGTTACAGGCCTAAATATGTCAACAACGCTTTTTGCTAGGTCTTAAGACAAATTATATACATTTTTGAATATTAAGATTTTAACTCACACAAAATATGAAGTATCCTGTCCTTTTATGGGGACTGGTCAATAAAGTCTTAATTACTATCACAACTGATTAAAAATCTTATTGAGAATCTATTATATGTGATCTAGGTGACTAACTCAGATACCATGATAACGACTTCAACAGTTATCATATGGCAATCTGAAATTAGATTCCTTATTTCTTTTAAACCAGTGTAATAATATATCTCCAATAATCTTATTTTAACCTTTTTTTTTTTTGAGATGGCGTCTGGCGCCTCCCAGGTTGAAGCAATTCTCCCTGCCTCAGCATTCCAAGTCGCTGGGATTACAGGCACCTGCCACCACGCTCAGCTAATTATTGTTTTTTTGTTTTTGTTTTTGTTTTTGTTTTTGTTTTTGTTTTTTGGAGATGGAGTCTTGCTCTGCCGCCCAGGCTGGAGTGCAATGGTGCGATCTCGGCTTACTGCAACCTTCGTTCAAGCGATTCTCCTGCCTCAGCCTCCTGAATAGCTAGAATTATAGGTGCATGCCACCACGCCCAGCTGATTTTTGTATTTTTAGTAGAGACGGGGTTTAATAATGTTGGTTAGGCTCATCTCGAACACCTGACCTCAGGTGATCCACCCACCTCGGCCTCCCAAAGTGTTGGGATTACAGGCGTGAGCCCTCACGTCTGGCCAATATCTCCAATAATCTTTCTAAATTGGAGTCTGTTGGGTTCTTTGTCCTCCTCACAAAACACATGAAGGGCTTCCTTTGGTAGAGAATAACTAAACAAAGAACATGGTTTCTACAATGAAATGCAAATTCCCCAAACAAAAGACCTTCATTTCAAAATATTAGACAGTAACTCACAGTCCCTACATTTCCAGTAATTAAAGCAAAAGGCTGAACAAAGGTCCTCAAAGTACATCCTTGGGATCTATGGTATTTAATTCTATTGGAAGCTGATCTCTCCAAATATTTTAGTCTGGATGCTTGAGAATGCGGTGACAGGTCTTTGGGTTAAAACATTTCAGTACCACAAGGGTCTGCTTCACATGTG
Organism: Theropithecus gelada; assembly: GCF_003255815.1. Taxonomy (NCBI): domain Eukaryota; kingdom Metazoa; phylum Chordata; class Mammalia; order Primates; family Cercopithecidae; genus Theropithecus; species Theropithecus gelada. Next base: position 19,124,104 of record NC_037677.1, read on the forward strand.
TTACTGCCACTTAGAGATGACCAGGTGTGCACCCCTCTGTCCCAGTGGGAAAGAAATAGGGGTGTTGCCCACATATAAGTCTTTTTCTTTCAGAATGAATCTGCCTGAGCTTAGGTTCTCATCCCTTTTCAATTCACTTGGGAAGTTATTGCTGTCTGAACTTGAGTCCATCTAGACAATTACCCCAAACCTTTAAGCAGGACAGTTAAGTAAATTGCACTTTTAATATGGTCATCACACTTTTAAAATTAAAATTTGGAAATAAACATACTGTCTCTTCTGGCATCTGGCTTTCTAATTTTATACCTTTTTCAATTTCTCCAAATGGGAGCTGCTCTTGAGTGGATCCTTTTACACAGTGGTTTTTCTAATGGCTGATCTTTATAATGCAGGGTTCTCACACATATCTGTGTCCTAGTATGTGATATACTTACAGAACTAGGCAGTCTAGTTCTGTTCCGCGTATATTGCAGTGATACTTCTGTGCCCTGCGCTGAGATGCTTCTACTGGTTAGTGGTACTTCTTTTGCTCTGTGATTCTAACCACTGCAATCACCAACAATCATCAGTCTCTGATATGATTACAGAAAAGCCGTGAAAAGACAAACTATGAAAGGGAGGTGAGACATCCAGCAAGAGGGTCCTGAAGTGAGGAGTCCATGAAAGTGTCCTCATGATACCTGTTCAATTTATTTTTTAAAAGAACATAAGAAACACACAAACAAAAAGAACATAAGGCTTCCTGCTTTGGCAGAACCTGTGTTGATATTGTGGAAATTTAAGGATCTTAGGCCAGGTGTGGCCTCATGCCTGTAACCCCAGTGTGTTGGGAGGTCGAACAGGAGAATCTCTTATGGCCAGGAATTCGAGATCAGCCTGGGCAACATAGCAAAATCCTATCTCTACAAAAATATAAAAATTAGCTGGGGGTGGCACATGCCTGTGGCCCCAGCTACTTGGTAGGCTGAGGCATGAGAATTGCTTGAGCCTAGGAGTCAGAGGCTGCAGTGAGCTGTGATGGCACCACTGTATTCCAGCCTGGGCAACACAGTGGGACCCTGTCTCCAACAACAACAACAAAAGAATCATATACCATGGTATTTCTCCAATGAGCCTCGACCTCCACAAGATGCTAAGAATACCCAAACCCTATCACACAGAGAGGCAAAAAGAAGGTATTCTCCTGCGTTCAGGGTGGTTAGCGTGGGCTGGATGCTTACCTGGGTCGGGCCTCAGGGGATAGCTGTGGGTCACCGAAGGAGGGGCTCTGGGGGGCCGCCTGCTGCAGGGAGGAGCTGTGCACGTGCTTTGGGGACCGTGGCACTTCAGTGAAGGAGGAACTGCGCCCAGACAAAGAGAAGGTTGAGGAACTCTCTGCTGCTGGGGACAGGTCATGGGCCTGCCGGGTGGCACTCAGCTCTTGACCTCGTCTTTGGTTTTCCACATTCAGTAGCACCTCTGGGTTGGAAGCACCGTCACCCCCACGGAGGGCATAGTCCTTGGATTCACCTGCACAGGTCCTGAGCCCCATTGTCTCGGTCCTGGGGTACGGAGAACTCGCATCTCTGCTTGACTCTTCCTGTTTGTCACTTTTTCCTCCTCGTTTCTCGACAGCATCAGGCTCCTTCCTGGACTTGGTATAGCGGGATACTCAGAGTCGGCCTTGGGATGCAGAGTCAGCGCGTATTTCTCTGCCAGCTGTCGCCTTCTTTCTGCATTGTACCTTGCAGTTCTTTTGGCTTTGGACTCCAGACTGTGGGTGTCCATGGTACCTGAACCGTAGGGTGAGTCATTGTAGATGATGGAGGTTGCTGTGCAGTATTTAGAGCGAGCCCTTCCTTTCCCTTCCCTTCCCTTCCCGTCCCTTCCCTTCCCTTCCCTTCCCTGCCCTGCCCTGCCCTGCCCTGCCCTGCCTTTCCTTTCCTGTCCTTTTTTCAGAGTCTCGCTCTGTCACCCAGGCTGGAGTGCAGTGGCGTGATCTCCACTCACTGCAAGCTCTGCCTCCCAGGTTCATGCCATTCTCCTGCCTCAGCCTCCCGAGTAGCTGGGACTACAGGCACCCATCACCACACCCAGCTAATTTTTTGTATTTTTAGTAGAGACGGGATTTCACCGTGTTAGACAGGATGGTCTTGATCTCCTGACCTCGTGATCTGCCCACCTCGGCCTCCCAAAGTGCTGGGATTACAAGCGTGTTTTTTTTCTTTTTGTGATGGAGTCTCGCTCTGTTACCCAGGATGGAATGCAGTGGCCTGATCTCGGCTCACTGCAACCTCCGCCTCCTGGGTTCAAGTGATTCTCCTGCCTCCCCCTCCTGAGTAGATGGGATTACAAGCACCCCCCACAATGCCTGGGCAAGTTTTTGTATTTTTAGCAGAGATGAGGTTTCGCCATGTTGGCCAGGCTGGTCTCAAACTCCTGACCTCAGGTGATCTGCCTGCCTCAGCCTCCCAACGTACTGGGATTACAAGCGTAAGCCACCGCGTCCTGCCCTTTGTTTCTAATTATAGCACACGTGCCTGATGTAGGGAATGTCTAATATGGGCCTGGCATGGTGGCTCACACCTGTAATCCCAGCGCTTTGGGAAACTGAGGTGTGAGGGTGGCTTGAGGCCAGGAGTTTGAGACCAGTCTGGGCAACATAGTGAGACCCTCTTTCTACCAAAAGAGTTTTTTTTTTTTTTTTTTTTTTAATTAGCTGGGCCTGATGGCATGTATCTGTAGTCCCAGCTACTCAGGAGGCTGAGATGGGCAGATAGCTTGAGCCCAGAAGTTCAAGACTGCCATGAGCTACGATACTGCAACTGCACTCCAGCCTGGGCAAGAGAGCAACACCCTGTTTCTAAAAAAAAAAAGAATGAAAGAAAAGAAAATGTCTAACATGAAGACAAATGAAAGTAAAAACCCAAATAACCAATAATCACCCTACACACTAATAATGGTATTTTTATATATTCCTTTTTATATATTCTAGTCTTTTATAGAATTGATTTTTTCTGTATAAAATACTTAATGACGGCCAGGTGCAGTGGCTCACGCCTGTAGTCCCAACACTTTGGGAGGCCGAGGCAGGTGGATCATGAGGTCAGGAGATCAAGACCATCCTGGCCAACATGGTGATACCCAGTCTCTACTAAAAAATTAGCTGGGTGTGGTGGCGCATGCCTGTAATCCCAGCTATTCGGGAGGCTGAGGCAGGAGAATCACTTGAACTAGGGAGTCAGAGGTTGCAGTGAGATGAGATCATGCCACTGCACTCCAGCCCAGTGACTGAGCAAGACTGTCTCAAAAAATAACAATAAAATAAAATATTTAAAGTTATTAATGTTTTATATAAAATATTCTCCCACATTTGGAAATCTATTTTGAAGACATCATTTTTTAAGGATTGTAACAGTCTAATGGGCATTCCATTATGACCTGAATCCTTCCCATATTGCTGGGTATCTAAGTTGTTTCTAACTTCGAATCAGTTTGATATTCTGATTTCTTTCACAATAGACTCATAAAAGTAGAATGGCTTTATCAAAGGGTACATCATTTTAAGACTTCTAGAGTGTCAAATTAATTTCCATAAAGTCTGCATTAATTTACGTTTGCATCTGCAATACATACTTCCTCATAAACACAGAGTGTTTTTTAAGTCCTTCATTACTAGAAAAAGAGAAGATACGCATTTATTCATTTGGGTATCAGCTATTTGTATTTTCTATCTCTTCTCTGGAATGCCTGCTTATGCTTATTGCACAGTGTCCTATTGATTCATAGTGGGTTTTTAAAATTGTTTTGTGTAAACATTTTTTCTTTTTTGCTGCTTCTGTGCTTTACCTGAATTAAATGTTCACCTCGCTTTTCCATTATTTTCTTTACATTAATCACATGAGTAACTGGAACTAACTATTGGGTTTGGTATGAAGTGGGAAGAGGAATATGCCTCTCCCCACCCCCTGGCGAACCTGTTTTTCCATTACTATTTCACTAAATAATTCTTCCTTTTCTCACTAGTGTGTGATGCTTAAACTATCGTATGCCACACAGATTAACATTTCACATACAGTAGGGTTTATTCTGGCTACAAATTTTGGGACTCTGATCTGTCTATTCTTGATTTTTCATGCTTGTAATTTTTTTTAAGAGGTGGGGTCTGGTTATGTTGTCCAGGCAGGTCTTGTACTCCTGTGGTCAAGCTATCCTCCTGCCTCAGCCTCCCAAAGTGCTGGGATTACAGGCATGAGCCACCACGCCCAGCCATATATACATATATATTTAGATCTCTAGTTTTCTGACCACAGAAAATTAGAAACTATAGAGACAAACTGATATCATCATGAAGTGAGATCAACAGCTCTCTCTGAAGAAGAAACTAGAAAACACTGGCTATAAAAAGCAGCAGAACGGCCAGGCACAGTGGTTCACGCCTGTAATCCCAGCACTTTGGGAGGCTGAGGCAGTCAGATCACCTGAGGTCAGGAGTTCGAGGCCAGCCTGGTCAACATAGTGAAATCCCGTCTCTTCTAAAATACAAAAAATAATTAGCCGGGCATGGTGGCAGGTGCCTGTAATCCCAGGTATTTGGGAGACTGAGGCAGGAGAACTGCTTGAACTCGGAAGGTGAAGGTTCCAGTGAGCCGAGATTGCACCATTGCACTCCAGCCTGGGCTACAGAAAACTCCATCTCAAAAAAAAAAAAAAAAAATCTTAACTTCTAATTTCTAAGAATTCTTTTCTCTTTGGTTCAAAAATTTGTCTTAATTCACAACTGAAACAAAACCAAAAAAGAACAAGATATAGTATTAGTAGTCATGCGCTCATTTTATTCACTCATGCAACATCTTTATTGAACTGCAAATTTCAGTTCTTGGTTGCTATGTAACAGTGACATGCAAAGCTGACCAAGTTCCTGCTTTCTTGGAGACTGTTTTTCATGAGGGGAGGCAGATGCCAAATGAAGAAGAGTTCACACACACACGGATGCATCATCCTCTCCTAAGATCAAGTTGAGTATTTGATACTCATAACAATGACTGAGTTATCAAGGCAAAGCTAAGACATGTTTTAAGTCAGATCCTCAAAGTATTGTTTAATATGAAATAAATATGTAATATATTTAAAATTGCATACATTAAAATAATTTAAATATAATGTTTTGTGGTATATACATTGCAACACCTATATAGGTGACTCATGTAAATGTCACATATATAGGTTGGCAAGGAACTAAAATCATACAGAGTAAGGGAGAAGGTTCTGTTTCATCTAGGGGAATCCAGGGAGACCTGGCGAGCAAGATCTCTCTAGGAAAGTATTTTAGGGAGAAATCTCAATAACTATTACTAACTTTTGTTTGATTTAACAAAGTATTCTAAGCTTTTACTATGGAAATCATTTACAGAAGTGTAGACTAGGAGTGTGAACCCCACAGGGCCATTGGCAAGCTACAAGCATGAACTCACAGCAGCTCCTCCTCCTCCCTCTCATGGAATCTGTCAATGGCTGTAACTATCTGATTGTTTCCCACAGTGCCTAAAGTGGCCGCTTCAATTAACTTCAGTTTAGATGAACACAGGTCCTCCGCCTCCCTGCACAGGCTTTTGCTGGAAGGAAATGTTAACAGTGGTTTCCTTGCTATCATTTAGGTGGATGATGGGCAAGGTAATTACCCCAATGTTTCTGGTAGCATTGGAGAAACAGAACAAATGCTGTGCTGAGGTTGGGAGGTTCTCATATGACACTGACTACCAGCATATTACTGAGATGCCAGACAACTGTTTCTTTGGAGAAATGGCCACTGTTCTCTCTTCTTGCCTGCTCCTCAATCGCTTAAATTCATAGAGGCTCATCCGCGTGGCTCTTATGAAGGACTCAGGAAGGGATGGGAGAAAGAAAGGGAGGTGGCGAGACAGCCCGCGGCCAGGGCCAATGAGAAGTTTTGAAAGGTTGAGTCACAGGAGAAACTCAAAGGAATTTGATTTTCGACTGCTTCAATTTCCGTTTTCTTTTCTCAAAGTGGTAATTTTTAGTAGAGAGTCAAAACTACACACACGCACGCACACGCACGCACACACACACATAGCTTTTATATTGCCCTTTTTTTAATTATTATTATTTTAAGACAGAGTCTTACTCTGTTGCCCAGGCTGGGGTAGCGTGGTCTCAGCTCACTGCAACCTGTGCCTCCCAGGTTCAAGCGATTCTCCTGCCTCAGCCCCTCGAGTAGCTGGGATTACAGGTGCCCACCACCATGCCCAGTTAATTTTTGTATTTTTAATAGAGATGGGGTTTTGCCATATTGGCCAGGCTGGTCTCAAACTCCTGACCTCAGGTGGTCTGCCTGTCTTGGCCTCCCAAAGTGCTGGGATTACAGGTGTGAGCCACTGCGTCCGGCCTTATATTGTCCTTTGACTGTGTTCAGAGATGTAAGCCTTGTTTTTCTTCATTTATTTTTATGTGATAGCCACTTTAAAACTAGTTGAATTGGCTTTTGTTAGGGTAGCTGGCTTCAAAAAGACAAAGTCTCTCTGTCTGTGACTTCAAAAAAGTCTCTCAGTTGGTCTCTGCAGGAATCAGAGTAGCTGGAAGCAGAGTTGCTTGTCTTATAAAGGTAATTATGTTGCTATTTAGAAGACAGGGGTATAGTGAGAATGGGGCACCCTGCCACGCAGCCTCGGGAGAGGAGGCTTGGCCAATAACAACAGCTTCCCCATCAACAAATTAGCCCCTAGTGAGATTATGGTGATAAAACTTTAATGGTTGGTAGGACATATTTTGAAAATATTTTCAAAGATGACAAAAAGCGAAACGTTTTAATCAGTTATTTAAACCCCAAAGAGGAGAGTGGAGCCAAATTTTTCAAAAGGCCACTCAAGAAGCCATCGAAACCAAATTCCAAGGGCGCCTCAAAGGTACGACTTGAACCCATGCCTCAAACCCTAATTGAGAAATAGAAAATATTAGTAGGGTCCTAAGTAGCATTATCACATTTCCTTCATTTCCTTTTCTTTTCTTTTTCTTTTTTTTTTTTTTTAACAGTGTTACAGCTTTTGTAGTTCGGTGAGCAGGAGGAAACAGTGCCCAGTGGCTTTTTTCTCCCTGCTTGCTTGGCGGGAGGGAGGGTGACAGTGTTACAGGAGTCCCTCGGTGCCACTTCGCCAGCCAGAAATCTCTGCGGTTGTGGTGACCTGTGTCCAGGGCCTTGCTTGGGCCTACAGGCTCACTCTGCCCACTCGGCCAGCAGGCTGTACTCCGTGGTGCTACCAACCCAGATCCTGTGCCTGCTAAGGCTCCACCCTCAGTCCACGGCTGGACCAGGTGTGCAACAAGCAGCTTCTGTGTTGGGTGCCACTGTCTAGACAAGGGAACACAGTGGCACCAAAAAACTTGGAGATGCCAGCAACCATGGAGCTCCAAGGGATGTTGCAGCTCTTGGCTGGGGAGTTCCAATGTCTGAACTCCCAAGAAATGTAGCTCTTCACTCCCGTAGCTCAGTGAGTGGGAGCTTTGCCATAAGCCCTTTTATTCCAGCTGCTTGCAGCTTGGCGAGCAAAAGGGTGTGACCCTCAGCAGCTTTTTTCACTCCCACAGTTCAGCGAGCAGGGGCATTCTACAGCTCTTTCACTCCTGTTGCCCACAGCTTGGCAAGCAGGGACACTTACAGCTCATATCTACCCGCTGCCCACAGCTCGGCAAGTTCAGGGTTCTTGTCCTGTGACCAAGAAGAATCAGATGGGCAGCGCTGGAGAGTGAGTAGAGCAGAGAAGAATTTTATTGAGTGACAGAAGGAAAGCTCTCAGCGGAGAGGGGACCCTAGAGTGGGCAGCACTCAGCTGCAAGAGAGGCCCATGAGCAGGTAGCCCTCTGTGAGGCAGAGGTTGGGGGCTTTTATGGGCTTAGAATGGGGTAGCGCATGCTGACTGGTCCACAGGCAGGTTTTGGAAAAAGTACCATTTGACTGGTTAAAAGGCATCATCCACTTTGGGAGGCTGAGGCAGGCAGATCACGAGGCCAAGAAATCGAGACCATCCTGACCAACATGGTAAAACCCTATCTCTACTAAAAGTACAAAATTAGCTGGGCATAGTGGCTCATGCCTCCCAGCTACTAGGGAGGCTGAGGCTGGAGAATCACTTGAACCTGGGAGGCGGAGGTTGCAGTGGGCCAAGATCATGCCACTGCACTCTAGCCTGGCAACAAAGCGAGATTCCATCTCAGGAAAAAAAAAAAAAAAAGGTATCATTGGGAAGGAACCAATAGAGAGAGACAGGGTAAGATGCTGATGGAAGTTCTCAGGCTGGTTATAGGCTCCATCTGGAACCAGGAGCTTGGTTTTTGGGCTTTAGGCTCTCTTTGGATTGAAGGTCGTGTTTCACCGAGCACCTGTCCCTGTCTGCCTGGGAATGTGTCTGTCTCCTGTCACCATCAACAGGGTCTCTGTCACACAGGCTGGAGTGCAGTGGTGTGATCACAGCTCACTGCAACCTCAACCTCCCAGGCTCAAGTGATCCTCCCACCTCAGCCTCACATGTTAGCTGGGACTACAGGCACACACCACCACAGCCGGCTAGATTTTTGTATTTTTGTAGAGACAGGGGTTTCACCATGTTGCCCAGGCTGGTCTTGGACTCCCGGGCTCAAGCGATCCCTCGGCCTCGGCCTCGGCCTCCGAAAGTGCTGAGACTGCAGGCACAGCCTGATAGTTCCCTTCTCCGCTCCACACTATTTCATCGGGGTAAGGATCAAAACCATTAACACACACACAGTGTCATAATCAGTAGTTGAGTGCCAAGATCATTAGTTGATCTTTCCTTCTGGAATGCTTCCTGCCATTCTCTATTCCCTGTATTCCAGAAGGAAAGGTCAGCTAATCGGGAGACTGTGCAAGCCTCCTGCCCACAGGAAAGGTAGACTTTCCTGCCGCCCTTACTGCCCTGTTTCAGTATTCTATAAGGACAAAGATAACATGGGAAGGAAGCCAGGATGCAGTTCATCACAGAAGCTGAACCTCAGCCAGGAGTAGCGAGAACCAAGAGAAGGACAGCGGACAGGCTGAGTCATCCTATTGCCCATGGAGATCTTTGTCCTCTTCTGGACAAAACAGGCTAAGCAGCCCACCAGTGAACACTGCCCTCTGTTAGCCATTCACTTCTGGGCATAAGAAGAGAAGTTCTCAGGATAGGATTTAACAGACACACAGAGGTACCTCATCAGGGTCATGGACTCAGGAGGCTGGCTCCAGAGAACTCGAAGATCACTACGGGAGCACTAACGGCTTCTAAGTGGGAAGTGGCTTTGCTGCGAGCTCTGTACTTAGGATGTTGAATGTCCCAGGTTCTCCTACTAAAAGCTAAATCACCCCCAATTGTTGCAACACAAAAATGTCCTTCTAAAGCCCCTTAGGGGCTATCCTAGATTGAGAACCATTGAGAATCACTGATGCCCCAGTACTAGAATTTCAAATACACAGCCTATGCCTTAGACACCCAGGCCCTAGGTTACACAGTATAGACACCACTAGCCCAGCACTGCACTCTTTTCAGTCAAGCCCAGATTCAAAGCAAAGCTATGCCAAACCTATTGCTCCTGGAAGTTAGAATCCATCAACGTAGTGGGTATTTGAAGGGACACCTTAGGGTCCTCTCTGATCGTTCACTGAGGAATTTTTTTTTTTTTTTGAGATGGAGTCTTGCTCTGTTGCCCAGGCTGGAGTGCAGTGGCACGATCTCAGCTCACTGCAAGCTCTGCCTCCCGGGTTCATGCCATTCTCCTGCCTCAGCCTCCCAAGTAACTGGGACTACAGGCGCCCGGCTAATTTTTGTATTTTTTTTAGAGACGGGGTTTCGCCGTGTTAGCCAGGATGGTCTCGATCTCCTGACCTCGTGAGCCACCCACCTCGGCCCCCCAAAGTGCTGGGATTACAGGCATGAGCCACCATGCCTGGCCTTCCCTGAGGAATTAAATGAGCTCATAAATTAAACTGTCCTTTAAATGTATTGGTGAGCTTATTAATTCTTATTGGAAATCTATAGCGAATTTTTTAGGAAAATAAAAATTCTTCCTGCAAACAAATTTCCAGCAAACAAATAATTAGCTGTCAGTCCATTCTTTCCAGCAAATATTTTTTCAATTGCCAAGATTTACCTCATTCCTACAGACATGGGATTATAATAAAGAAATTATGTACCAGACAAAAAGAAGTAATAGACATTTTGAGTTTCATCTCTTTTCCCCAAGTCTATGCAAACATGTAATATAATTAATGTGTAATTAACGTGTATGATATTTCATGTTTGTTTTATATTATTACTAATAATATAAAACCATGTTTGTTTTATATTATTACTAATATAAAACCATGTTTATTATTAATATTATAACACATGGTTTTATATTACTAATTATTAGCATAAAGCTAATGCTGAAAACATCATGGATGGAAGTCCCTCTTGCTGTGGAAATCTATATTGTAACTTTGTTGCTTTCTTTACAGACTACCTACAGTTCTACCAAAGTTATCTTCTTTTATTTATTTATTTATTTATTTATTTATTTGAGACAGAGTTTCGTTCTTGTTGCCCAGGCTGGAGTGCAATGGTGCAATCTTGGTTCTCTGCAACCTCCGCCTCCTGGGTTCAAACGATTCCCCTGCTTCAATCTCCCAAATACCTGGGATTACAGGTACCTACCACCATGCCCAGCTAATTTTTTGTATTTTTAGTAGAGATGGGGTTTCATCACATTGGTCAGGCTGGTCTTGAACTCCTGGCCTCAGGTGATCCACCTGCCTTAACCTCCCAAAGTGCTAGGATTACAGGCGTGAGCCACAATGCCCAGCCCAAAGTTATCTTTGATTGATCATCTTGAAGGTCTCTGTTTGAAAACTTTAAAAAAATTTTATGTAATTTCAGACTTACAGACAATGTAAAAGATATCCTTCATAATATGCAGCATTTTACTACTTTGGCTTATTTTTATTCTTTTTTCCCTCTCCATAAGTGTATTTATATGTACATATGTATGTACATACATATACATACATGTTTACATAATATTTTTTCTGAACGATTTGAGTCAATTGCAGCATGAGGCCCTTTTATCTCTAAATTCTTCAGCGTGTATTTTCTTTTTTTTTTTTTTTTTTTTTTTTTTTGAGACGGAGTCTCGCTCTGTCGCCCAGGCTGGAGTGCAGTGGCGCGATCTCGGCTCACTGCAAGCTCCGCCTCCCGGGCTTACGCCATTCTCCTGCCTCAGCCTCCCGAGTAGCTGGGACCACAGGCGCCCGCCACCTCGCCCGGCTAGTTTTTTTGTATTTTTTAGTAGAGACGGGGTTTCACCGTGTTCGCCAGGATGGTCTCGATCTCCTGACCTCGTGATCCGCCCGTCTCGGCCTCCCAAAGTGCTGGGATTACAGGCTTGAGCCACCGCGCCCGGCCCCAGCGTGTATTTTCTAACAAGAAAGAATAAGAATGCTTTTTAAAATTAGGTTCACCAGCTGTAATTCAATTGATTATATGCTGTGTCAAAATTATAATTCATTTATATGGTTCATGTTTAGTAATAGTAGTTATTATGTAATCCAGATATAAATAAGCATCAAGGGTCTAATTTCCATTATAATAAGACATTTTCTACTTTGCTTTCAAATACATTAGGGCTTCTAAACATATCCGCCTGTCCCTTGTTTTACCTGTTTCGTGGTCTGTTACTCTTCTTTGAGTGATTTGGAGTGGTACCACTGTGGCAATATGGACTCTATGAGTCTATTTCTTTAGTTATTTCTAATGGGAGCTGGAGGTTAGTTTTCAAGTAAGGCAATTTAAGGAAATTTGACAGCAGAGCTGTAATACTTCATAAGTTATTTCACTGCCTAATATGCTTTTCAGTAAGACGATATAACACCAATATGCTGGACGATTTTGTCTGTGGGGTGCTTTTCTTGGGAAACATAGTTTCTTCCATTAGCTCTAAGAAACAGACGGTTTCTGGTTAAGACATTGCTGAGTTCAGTCCTCCAAACGTGAGCACAGTAGAACCTTCCAAAGAAATATAAGTGGCAGCGGTACTGCCAAGAACACTTCTCTCCTCCTTCACGCGACAGCCCAAGAGCCCAGGCCAGATCCGGAATATTCTGATCTTACTTCCCACAGGAGTAAAGCCCTTTCACTTTTACTCCTGGATGGCAGCCACTAATATAAAGACAAGCAGCTCATAAACCAAGCAATTACAAACTAGAGGAATAAGGGGAGGGGTGACGGCTAAAGGGTGTAGCGTTTCTTTTTGGAGTCATGAAAATGTTCTAAAACTGGCTGTGCTGATGGACGCAGAACTCTGTGAATTGCTAAAATTGACCGAATCGCATACTTTAAATGATAGGGTTGCATGGTATGTGTGTTGTGTTTTTTTTTTTTTTTTTTTTTTTTTTTTGAGACGGAGTTTCGCTTTTGTTACCCAGGCTGGAGTGCAATGGCACGATCTTGGCTCACTGCAACCTCCGCCTCCCAGGTTCAAGAAATTCTCCTGTCTCAGCCTCCTGAGAAGCTGGGATTACAGACGCCTGCCACCACAACTGGCTAAGTTTTGTATTTTTAGTAGAGGTGAGGTTTCACCATGTTGGCCAGGCTGGTCTCAAACTCCTGACCTCAGATGATCCACCTGCCTCAGGCTCCCAAAGTGCTGGGATTACAGGTGTGAGCCACCACGCCCAACCGTGTTGTTTCCTAACAAAGCTGCTAAAGAAAGTAGAGTAATATTTGGTCCATTTCATAATTCCTCAATGGAAAATCTATTTTAATATTATAAACGTTACATAAGTAAGGAAATTTTTTTTTTTTTGAGATGGACTCTTGCTCTTGTTGCCCAGGCTGGAGTGCAGTGGTGCAATCTCGGCTCATTGCAACCTCCACCTCTTAGGTTCAAGTGATTCTCCTGCTTCAGCCTACTGGGTAGCTGGGATTACAGGCACCTGCCACCACACCCAGCTAATTTTTGTACTTTTAGTAGAGATGGGGTTTCACCATGTTGGCAAGGCTGGTCCTGAAAGCCTGACCTCAGGTGATCCACCTGCCTCGGCCTCCCAAAGTGCTGGGATTACAGTGGAGAGCCACCTTGTCCGGCCAGGTAAGGATTTTTAATCCCTTGATTTTTTGTTTGTGATACACACTTAGGGAAGTCCCGAGAAGAAAAAGCAGCAACCACTTTAATGCTCAATTTCACAGGGGAAATCCCTCTTTAAATGAACACAAAGAGACTTCTATAAACTTGTAACATAAAACTTGATGTCATTAAAACAAAATTATAGCTAAATCCTTTTTTCACATACGTTGCTAAAGGCTGACAGACAACATTATTAGCATATCTGTTAAGACAGAGAAACAAAGAGAGTGCTGGTCTTTCCAAATCTGCCTTTTTTTTTTTTCTCATAAAAAAGACATGAAATAAGCCTGTAGATAATTTAGGTGAAATTCAGAGGACACGGGGCACTGGCATTAAAAATGCCAAAAAAGCATGTTTTAAAGATTTAAAGGACCTTGTTAATTTAGAAATATCAATCTGGTTGAAGACATGAAATCATCATCTTTGATTTATAAAAATTACATTTTAATAACCATTTATGATAAATTTTAGAATACAACTGGCTAATAAGCTTAGGTGTTCTAAAAGTTTATTACAGATGAAGTTACCATTTGTTAAACCTTAAGGAACCTAGCATATCATACTGCTTTTGATTTTTCTGCTCATAATATTGCCTGTGGTATTATGCTTCAAATAAAGGAATTGGGATAGAGAAGGGGAAAGAGGGATGCTTCTGACTGGTGGAAAAAACCTCTGCTATGTAGAACTTCGCCTGATCAACTCTTCTCAGCTAATGCTTACATTGATTTGTTCATTCTTACACCTTGTTTTGATCACCTGAATAGGTTTAAACACTTACGGCCAGGCGTTGTGGCTCACACCTGTAATGCCAGCACTTTGGGAGGCTGAGGCGGGCAGATCACTTGAGGCCAGGAGTTCAAGACCAGCCTGGGCAACATGGTGAAACCCCCGTCTCTACTAAAACTACAAAAATTAGCCAGGTGTGATGGCACATGCCTATAATCCCCGCTACTTGGGAGGTTGAGGCAGGACAATCGCTTGAACCTAAGAGGCAGAGGTTGCAGTGAGCCGAGATGATGCCACTGCACTCCAGCCTAGGCAACAGAGAGATATTCTGTCTCAAAATAAATAAATTAAAATAAAAAGAAGTAAATGTGTTTTTTTGTCTTTCACAGAGAGTCCTAGGCATTGACAGAATCATTCCACTTCACAGCCGTTCCATGCCCCATCTCCACCCGTCCTACCTGGACACGAGGCCACTGACTTGCCTTGAAAACTTCTGGGGGAGAGCTGATGCGAGCACAGTGTGGACCACCTCATTTCCAGGTACCATGAACTATTAATTTTCTTTTCTTTTCTTTTTCTTTTGTTTTTGACAGAGTCTCGTTCTGTCACCCAGGCTGGGGTGCAATGGCACGATCTCAGCTCACTGCAACCTCTGCCTCCCAGGTTCAGGCAATTCTCTGCCTCAGCCTCCTGAGTAACTGGGATTACAGGTGCCCGCCACCATGCTTGGCTAATTTTTGTATTTTTAGTAGAGACGGGGTTTCACCATCTCGGCCAGGCTGGTCTTGAACTCCTGACCTTGTGATCCATCCGCCTCGGCCTCCCAAAGTGTTGATATTACAGGTGTGAGTCACTGTGCCTGGCCTAATTTTCTTTTTGATATGAAATCTCATCTGCCTCCTTGTAATTCTATACATTATTCTTACTTTTGGCCTCTGGAGCAACATAGAATAAACCTATATTCCAGCTGACAGTGTTGTCAGTTCTTGAGAATTGCCACATGTCCCTGTCTGGGTTTTCCTCACCAGGCCAAATCCCCGGAGTCTTTCAGACATCCACCCTATCAGACTATGCCTTGGCCCATCATCCGTTCAGTTCCTCAGATGTATTCCAATTCGGCAGCGGGCCTTTTTTACTGGATTTACTTTCTATTAAAAGAATATGTTGTTTGGTCTAACTTCTTTGGGACATGATTTTTGCTTTTTCTTTCAGAGTAGAAAAAAATCTGCCCTTCCATCAAATCTGTTTCTTCCTCTGGAAGGTCTCCACAGCTCAGTCAGGATGAAGTGAGCCTGGACCAATGATCGTTCCCTGTGCTGCTGTTACAGTTACAAAGACCAGGCGATGTTTCCATCATTTCACAGGGAAAAACTAGGGGGAATTGGTTTATAGTGCTGCAGACATTTTACTGCATGTGCGCCTTGACCAGTGGAAATAGTAATTCACCAAACACGTGTGAGTGCCTGCTTGGGGAAGATGGTCATGATATATAGTCTGCACGGGCTGTTCTCAGCCCAGCAGGAAGCTACAAGATGTTAAATGTAAAAGCCCTAACTCTGGGAAGCATCAGGAGGCCTGGGGCAGCCTCCAGAGGCAGCAGGAGTGGGTGGACAGGGAAGAGATGGGGATATGGTCAGAACTCACTGCCCTTGGAGAAGGTTAAATGGAGAAAAGAGATGAGCGAAGGTCGATTTTATGTTCCCTTTCTCACCCACCACACCCAGCCTCTGGCAAAACCTCAGGAGGCCTAAAATTAAAGGGCAAGGAAGGGAAAAAAGGTGAGGATTAAAAATGCATGGAGACGGCAGGGAATTGAAGCTAATTCTTGGAGGAGGCAGGAAGGGCGGCAAAGGAGACTGTAAGCTGGAGGTTAGGGAGAGAGTTCTGCTCAAGGAAATTCGGACAACACAATACGCATCTACCTAGACCTAGTTGGTCACTTAGGAACAGCCTTACCTTTAGGAAGTGCAACTAAAAGCTTAGCATCAGTTCCTCTTTTGTGGTTGGTGAGCTGATCTTTATCTTCAAATAAGAACGCTTTCTGAAAGTGAAACATTTCTCCATTAATAGTTAAGTCCATTTAAATCAAGATAAGATGTTAAAAAGAAAATGCAGAACATAAAAATTATGCCACTGTCGATTGCAAGTAAAACGTTTTATATTGGGGAGCAAATTGGTAACTTTTTTCATTTACTTATATTTCTGTAAATGTTGTGATTTTTTGTGCAACTAAGTAATTACAGCAGGATTGTCGGGTGGTGTGGTGTGTGAAGACATTGCTGAACTGGGAGTCGTGTGCTTTAGCTCGGACTGACCCCCTCTTCTTGACCTAGGAATAGCTGTGCAAGCTTGTATTAATTACTCAACCTCTCTGTGCTACAATTTCTTCTTCAGAAAATCAGTAACTTTTCTAGGTGATCTACACGCTGTCCTCCAGTGTTAAAATTACATTAAAGTAACAGATGCCTTCAAACAACCAAGGCATCAGAGCGTGGTCAAAAGTTTGGAAAGCCTCATGAAGACTCATGTTGGAATAAAAGAGGAAATGAAAGAGGAGAATAATAAAGGAAGTGAGCCCTTACTGTGGACTTTCCCCCATGTTAAGCACATGGTATCTCCTTAATTATCTCCCCAAGACCCTAGGAGGTATGAACTACTCAGCGGGGTGCTGATAAAGGTACAAATGGCCCTGCCCTCTTGCCCCGCCCACCCAGGCCCTCCACCTGGCCTTGCAAAAAGCACCTGCTTTGTAGTATTGACTGGTGGTGTCAACACTCCCACCATGGCGGATCTCAGGCTCCCACAGGACTCACTGAACTCAAAGTCGGGAGAGAGGCATGCACGTCAGGCTGCAGCACAACACCGGAACTAGTACCATCCTCAGTTTACAGATCCGGAAATTGTTACGTGATTTGCCCAAAGACTCATATTTGACAAGAAGAGGAGATGAGATTCAAATCCGTCTCCTAGTTTAATACCAGCCACAGTCACCCCAAGACTGCTGTGTACACAACTCCATCGTCTTTGATGTGCCCGGGGCAGGCAGGGCAGAGGGTGCTGCTGCCTCGAAGGAAGAAAAGAAACCTGTGGAAACAGGGAACTGTGGTTCCTCAAGGTCAGTGTGACCTCCAGAGGGGTAAAAGATGGGCTTGAAAAAGACTCCCTGTGAAACTGACCATCCCCCTGTACGGGTGCATTTCCATAGAGGCCAAGGAAGAGACCGAGGAAGCCGCTGTGGGTACTGTGTAAGTGGGACAGCTGAATAAGCTCTACCCTCTGTGTAAACTACACGGAAAGAACTTCCACACAGTCCAAAGCGTGGCCGCCATCCCGCACTCCTAGAACCAAGCCCATCTGAAATCTTCGTCTTTCCATATCCAATGTAGCAAAGCTTATATTCCACAGATAAGTGTGTTCACATTATTTAATGAAAAGTCTAGAGAATAATTAGGCTTCATAAGCCATACTCCAGATTGGCTGGAAGAGCCTAGGACACCTGCCTAGTCAGAAACTTGGAATTAGCACTGACTTCTAAACACTGAATTGTAAGGCAGTAACTACTGCTTTCAATGTAGAAACCTCAAAAAATTAAATAATGGCAGAAATGTACCTGACTTAAGGAATGGCATGTTATTTTAACTGATTATTTAATTGCTAATTTAAATATCTTGACAAAGCTCTGTACTTTGGGAAACTAACATCTTTTCAGGAAAAAGCATCTACATTAGAATGAAATAATGCAATCCCTGAAATATTCAACTTGCTGGGCACTGACCTTGGGGCACAAATGCTGTCTCATATTTTCAAAAATACACATCTGTATGTCTTTATTTTCCTCTTTCTTCATGTTTCTCAGAAAGCTCAATGGAGCCACTGATGAAAAGCAAGAAAGTGTCCCTGAGTTAAATACTCCGCTGAATTTACAGAGTGAGCTTTACGAGTCATCACCGAACACTGCCTGGCTCCACGGGCACTTATTTTCTCCAAACACACTACAGATAGTGCCAGCACCACGTGAAGTGCAGCCTTTTGACGGCAGGTCAGAAACCAAAGAAAACCCAAGTTCTAAGAGGAAAGTCTCTGACGCTTCTTGACGTGGTTCACTCGACATACTGTTTCCTCCGCCTGAGCTCTCTCCCCACCAGCCTCCCGCCGTCCTGTGGCTTCTCTTGCTCCTCGTCTGGGCCTCAGTTGACTGGTCATGTCCCGAGGGCAGAGCACCTGGACCCACTGCCTATCCCGACCAGCACCAAAAGTATATTACACACCTTGGTAATCCCAGCACTTTGTGGGGACTGAGGTAGGAGGATTGTTTGAGCCCAGAAGTTCAAGACCAGGCTGGGCAACATAGCAAGATGCCATTTCTGCAAAAAAATAGAAAAAATAGCCAGACACAGTGGTGCATGACTATAGTCCCAGCTACTCATGAGGCTGAGGTGGCAGGACCCAGTAAGCCTAGGAGTTTGAAGCTGCAATGAGCTGTGATTGTGCCACTATGCTCCAGCTTGGGAGACAGAGTGAGACCCTGTCTCTTAAAAAATGAATTAAATTATTAAATTAAATATTATTTTAAAAAATTAAAATATGTCGAATGAATGGCTACTACAAAACGCTTCAAATGAATTCTACAATTCACCCTGAAATATTTTTTGTGTACCTTTTATGCAAAGTTGATGTGATGGCCAGGGCAAAATTATTGCAAACATGGAGAATAACTATAAGAGCATACGGTCAATAACATCAGTCATAAGCCCCTCCTCCCTCCCTTCCGTCGCACCCTCCCTCCTTTCCTTTCTTCCTTTCTTTCCTTCTTTCATCTTTGGATAGGACATAATTTGTAACACATCACTTCTTAGTACCTTTGCTCACCTTGCATACATGTGTGAAAAACTGGCATAATTTCACGTTTATAAAGTATCAATTTTAGAAACTGCAGCTTCCAGGTAAACATTTATGAGTCCACATGGCTGTCATCACCCTCTGGTCCTGTCTCCGCTGCCTCTCTCCCCTGACTCTCTCTCCTGGTCCCGCTAAATGACTGGGTGCTTCTGAGAAAGCGGATGAGCAGGCAGGAGGAGCGGGAGCAAGCAGACCAGGCTGGAAAGTGTGGCTCTGGCTCAAGGTGGTGCCACAAGCTGTGATTGATGCAAGACCCCTCAAATCAATAAATGAAATCAAGTTTCTCTTTTTTTTTTTTTTGATGGAATCTTGCTCTGTTGCCCAGGCTGGAGCGCAGTGGCATGATCTCGGCTCACTACAACCTCCACTTCCTAGGTTCAAGCGATTCCCCTGCCTCAGCCTCCCGAGTAGCTGGGACTATAGGGGCACAACAGGGCGCCCAGCTAATTTTTGTATTTTTAGTAGAGATGGGTTTTCACTATGTTGGTCAGGATAGTCTCGATTTCTTGACCTCGTGATCCCCCTGCCTCAGCCTCCTAAAGGGCTGGGATTACAGATGTGAGCCACCGCGCCCAGCCCAAGTTTCTTTCTTTCTTTCTTTCTTTTTTTTAAAGTTATGTTTCTTCCTTGAACTTTCACTACCTGAGGGCACCGATCATCAGTGAAATTACAGGTAAGACGCGCTTGTAAAATTCGGGACGGTTCATCAGTGAGCACCTTTTTCGGCTCATCTGATGCTGATAAAACACAAGCACCTGTGAGGGTCCAGACTCTCCTCTCCTCTCTGCTTCTTCTGACTCAGAGGTCCCTGAGCAGGAAGACTGGTAGGTTCCATTACTAACACATATGACCAGTGACCCTAATAGCACAGAGCTCTCGGATGCCGGATACCTCCCTTCCTCATCAGTCACCCCCCACCCCCAATCTCCCCAGGGACAAAGGGGTGTCTGCAGAGGCAACCTCTGCAGGCCTTGGTGTCTCACTACAGCTCAACCAAAACTAAGATCCTGTGTTTCAGTAGGGAAGCATCTCTCCATAGATACTAAAGTAAATGCTATCCACTTCATTTTCTGTATTTTGATTTTAACTTTCTAACAGTGAGAAACACCTTTTGGATTTTTATCCAACTCTCTGTCTCCCCTGAAACAGTGCTTGTTCGTTAGGACTGATTGTTTGTCCTGCCACCCCACTTCCTCTGCTTCAATAATCTGAGAAGAGAATGCCTCCTGCTTCCTTGGCAATTTTTCTTTAAAATGTGTCCCATTGGCCAGGTGCAGTGACTCATGCCTGTAATCCCAGCAGTTTGGGAGGCTGAGGTGGGTGGATCACGAGGTCAAGAGATCGAGACCATCATGGCCAATATGGTGAAACCCGTCTCTACTAAAAATACAAAAATTAGCTGGGCATTGTGGCACGCGCCTGTAGTCCCAGCTACTCAGGAGGCTGAGGCAGGAGAATCGCTTGAACCTGGGAGGCAGAGGTTGCAGTGAGCCAGGATTGTGCCACCGCACTCCAGCCTGGTGACAGAGCAAAATTCCATCTCAAAAAAAAAGAGATGTGTCCAATTAACCTACTTAAATGCCTACCCATAGCAACATGGGGGAATTTTATTAAAGGAGAGCAGGATACTCTGCTGTTATTATCTCTATTTTTTACAATGTGGAGTATACTTCTATTACAAGGGCTGTCCAGCACCCATGCGGGGACTGTCCAGCACGCACCTCTGCAATCTATTCATTCTGCTGCTGAAGTTTAAATTACAGGATAAGGAAGATGAAGTCCCATTAGCTCATATTTTCGTCTCTTTTAGGTGGTGTCTTTTGACCAGATTTCTTTTAAGGAAGCAGGCTCTTACACCTCCAGCCCATTTTACACTTAGCACCGTAGCACAGGCTGTCATTTTAATAGGTATGCATGACATAACACCCATGATTTGAGAATAGCTGTGTCTCTTTGAGTCTCTGTCCACTGATGTGTGTGACTTTCATATTGCATGCTTTTCCTATCCTTGAATAAGGAATGCCTTCCTGTCTCTTTTTTCCTCAATCACTTACTAGCTCCATGATAATTAAACCAACTCGCCAGGGACATATTAGAAACCAAGCTTCAGATCCTATTAAAATATGGCCAAGATGAGAAATATGGATGCATCCCATTAAAAAAGTAACGTTTTGTGAGTCAGTTAAGACAACCTCACTGATGACTCTGGATCATCATTGTTCTAATTAACCTTATACTTAGATGTGCTGCTTGATGATATTGTATGTAAAAATTAATAATCCCAGCACTTTGGGAGGCCGAGATGGGCGGATCACGAGGTCAGGAGATCGAGACCATCCTGGCTAACCCGGTGAAACCCCGTCTCTACTAAAAAATACAAAAAACTAGCCGGGCGAGGTGGCGGGCGCCTGTAGTCCCAGCTACTCGGGAGGCTGAGGCAGGAGAATGGCGTGAACCCGGGAGGCGGAGGTTACAGTGAGCCGAGATGGAGCTTGCAGTGAGCTGAGATCCAGCCACTGCACTCCAGCCTGGGCGACAGAGCGAGACTCCATCTCAAAAAAAAAAAAAAAAAAAAATTAAATAAAGCGTAAACATTTAAAAGATGTGGATGAAATACACCAAGGATTTGTCCCATCCAATGTGTTCACAAGATCAACTACCATTTTCAAATGCAGAGCAGGCTCAGCCTGAGGAGGATAGGAGTTAGACCCCTGTGTATTCCAATGTTATTGAAATGCAAATCCTTTTTGGTCAAGGAACAATGTCATAATACCTTAGGCACAAGAGCAACTGAGTGGAATTTGGGGCTGGGTCCTTCCACTATAATGAAGCATAGATTGAGACCTTTGCCTGACTGTGTAGGGGACAACTTTGTGCCTCCATCTGAAAATATCAAACTCTATTAATAACAGTGATCTACTAAGAAGCACCTGAGCACCTGAGATACAGCTACTGTGTATGGCAGAGACATTCATTTCCACACTTCCTCACATCTATGATGATGTGTCATGGAGTTTTAGCACATTAGGCAAATCAAAATAGCACTCATAATATTCTGTAGCCAAGGGGACTGGAAGTACAGAAAGGTTAAGAGAGAGTTGGGAAGACCAGGGAACAAGAACTCACATGGATGGATGGATGGATGGATGAGTGGATGGAGAAAGGGAGGGAGGAGGGAAAAGAAGAAGGGAAGGAAGGAGAGAGGGAGGAGGAACAAGTCTAAACCATTTCTAAAAAGAATCTAGCTCCCTTCTTTGATGGACAGATTGCAAAAGGACACTGCCTGCTTAGAGGCAGGTGTGAGAAAGAAAAGATAATAGTCCTTTAAAAGTTTGCAATGACAAGAGACACCAAGATTCTGTTCTCCAAATCACATCCATAAACAGGATTAAATACAAAAAGAATCCTGTGCTTCATACATTTTAATAAATCAAACTCTAGGGAGAAAATATATTGCCAAACATTGAAACTTAAGAGTTAGGTATTCAAGAGAATAATTTTAAAAGCTACGACAAATCTTCAAAATTTAATAGTCCTTGAGACAAGGCTACTTTATCTTGAAACTTTCCTTTGACGTGGGAATCCAGTGAAGCTTAAGTTTTTATTGTTGAAATCTAAGGGAAAAGAAATAATATAACATTGAAATAGTTACACAAAATGTTAAAAATCCAATGAGAAAAAATTCCCCAAACTCTCTCTGAACATATAATTTAAGAAAAAGGAAACCATTAACCAGATAAAAACTAGAAATACAAAAATGACACCTAAGAATCAAATTCCACATGTAAATTTACATAGGCAAGTTTTTTTTCTCTTCTAAATAGTAGCCAACTTTACTCCATGGGTAAAACTAATAATAATAACAATAATAACACAAATAATAATAATTCACACGTAGTTTAATGCTGTCATTTGAATTTGTCATGGCAACAAGAGTAACTCAAAGCAATTAAGTACTGAATAGTTACATACTCAGGAAAAAAGGAGAAAATAGGAAATTTTGATCACGGTAACTAGAAATGTTTGAGATGCCTTTAAAGCATGGGGATGGGGACTGAAGAGCAAAAAACAACTCAGCTGTGTCTTTTGCTTTCATTAAAATCAAACAATAACAACCAATTAAAATAACCATTTATTTATTTTTGAAGACAAGATACATATTATGTAAAGACAGCTGGTAACAATTCTATACAAGAAAAACACATCCCAATTGAACAGGTTAATCAAAACCACAGACAAAATGTATAAGCAGTCTAATGGCGTGTAATCTGTTTTACAGCCATAGGAACCATTGTCCACTAAGAAAACCACAAGCAAACTGTTTACAGAAACTTCTTCCCCTAAGGAAGTGTCTTTGGCCGTTTAATAGTTAGACGCAGAAGCCTGAAGAAAAAGAAGTACAAAATATATCAGACGTCAACACTCTGTTATCCATCAAAATACATCCTCGATCCTGGAATTTGGAACTGTGGCCAACTAAAGAAATACAATAAGATGAGAGATATAATGCCAGCAAAACATCTAAGCTTTTCTCCTAACTATACAAGTTTCTTGTTATGTAATTAACAAAAGAGAAATCAATTCACAAAACTATCAAGTGCGGTAGGAGAAAATTCCTGAATCTGAGGTCTGAATTGTTCAAGTCACTTCCCAATAGTGCATTTGAGTTGGAAAACAGTTTTGATGTATCACAGCTGAGTTTCAAATGTGATACTCAAAACAACCTTAGCGTTTCATTTTTGTTCAATCAGTAAACTGAACATGCCACACCACTTCAGTAGTTAAATTGAAAGCATGTATTTTCCTCCAGGCTGGAAGAAAGCCACTGAAAAGACAGTATCTTGTTCCAAATTGTCTCACATGAAGAGTTAATAAAAAGATGCTACTCACCACTGCCTACTGGAAAGAATTTAGTATGTATAGCATTTGATTTAGAAAAATATTTTAGCTAAAGTGCAGCACATCTAGAATTTGATCCAAAGTATGGGCATTCCGATTGCATTTGCAATTTTTCCTACATAAAGTTTTCAGTGGTTTAGTAATAACTTTAATTTACTTAGGGAAAAAAATTCACATTATCAACAAACACAAGATAAGCTCAGTTAGCTATTTAAAGTGTCTTCTGAGAAATGTGTATAAGTAACTGGACACAGGAGAATACACGGGTAAAATAGAGGAGCCCAAGCATTCATTATATTACATAAGTGTATTTCATATTTCTCTTGCCTTGCCTTGTTTCTCAGAGAATTTGAAAGCTCCCAAATAGCTGGAAAAACCTGGGCTTCTGAACATGGCTGCACACAGAAGGCTCAGTCACACAGCCTGCTCTACAGCTAATTCTCAGCCAGCAACGACCTTCGTCTGGTCTAAGCAAAACTGGGTTGAGATTTTTCACAGTGCAGGACTAGAGCAACCAGGCACTTGTGTCTTTGAGCCTATGGTACACGAGAAGCAAGAGGCCGCTGGCTGAAACAGCTCAGACCCCATAATCAGATTACGAACAGAAATTAAGCCTGGAGGCGCTGCAACAGACTGGAGCCCAGTGATGGGACGTGCGTGATGTAGATGACCAAGGCAAAGCCATGGCGCATCCCAGCATTTGCTCCGGCTAAGGAGACAGTGCTGCAACCTAACCATCATCGGAGGAGTCAAATACAACTTCCTCTCCCTACAGACACACACACAGAGAAAAACCTACAGAGACCCTCGTGTACTGGGAAGAAGGGACGCTTGAGTGTTTCCAGGCTGCTCCAAATCTGGCTTTGGCTAAGTTAAATGAAGTATTTTACCTAATAGAGAGCCAAAAACCCATACTTAAGATTTATGAACAACATGTGAGTGAAACTGTGGGAAAAGAAAGGTGAGATATTACTGGAGATTCCAATTTTTTTTTTTTCTTTTTTGAGATGGAGTTTCTCTCTTGTTGCCCAGGTTGGAGTGCAGTGGCGAGATCTCGGCTCACTGCAACCTCAGCCTCCCCGGTTCAAGTGATTCTCCTGCCTCAGCCTCCCAAGTAGCTGGGATTACAGGTGCCTGCCACCATGCCTGGCGAATTTTTTTGTATTTTTAGTAGAGACAAGGTTTCACCATGTTGGTTAGGCTGGTCTCGAACTCATGACCTCAGGTGATCCACCTGTCTTGGCCTCCCAAAGTGCTGGGATTACAGGCATGAGCCACTGTGTCTGGCCCCAAAATTTTAATTTGAGGCAGAAGCCATTAAGTTAAGCTTCGCCTGTTAGACCGCCCCCTGTTTAATTTCAACCACAATACGTAGTTGATGGGCCCAAGCAATGCTCATGTAATTCCAAGAAAAATTTGGAATGATTACAGACTGACCATATTTACAGAGAAGTGGGACATTCAAGAGAACCAAGGGAAATAATCTCATTTGCAAGCTAAGGAAATAGGGCTAGAAAGGTAACTGGCTGCTGGATAGAAAACTGTTTGGTGATGGAGCTAGGGGATCTTGGGGAGGAGGGATCAGGACTGTGATTCACCACAGGAGCAGGGACTCTGAGTTTGTCTTTGTATCTTTAGTTCTGGACACTGTACCTGGTGCACAGTAGGTCTGCAGGAAATGTTTGCTGAATGAACATAGGAAATCATGAGATAATCTCTTCTAAGAGCTAGAGATCTCCTTCTAAAATGGGTGCGTGGAGTTAGTATCCTGTGTTCAAACCAGGTGGACTTAGACTCATTTGTAAAATACAAACACACTTAAGGTGAAAATGAAGAATTATATGCTCAATTAATAAAGACACATAAACACAAGCTACGTCAACCCTGGGTACTAGAGGGGTCAGTGATAGCATTTGGCATTTTTCTCTAAACTCCTCATTACATTATAGTCATAAAATCGGGAAAAACTATGGCAAATAGGATAGTTAAAAAAAAAACTCAGCGAGGGACAACGTAAGTACCATGAATAATTAAATTAGAAACTTGATGGTAAGGTCATAGATAATTAGCAAGGAAAAGAAAAAAGGGAGTGTTGGGAGGAGAAGAGGAAGGGGAGGACATAGTAGAAGCAATTGATTGAGGAAATAAAGAGATGAACCAGGCATGGTGGCTGATGCCTATAATCCCAGAACTTTGAGAGGCCAAAGCTGGAGGATCATTTGAGGCCAGGAGTTCAAGACTGGCCTGGGCAACATGGCGAGGCCCTGTCTCTACAAAAAATAAAAAATCAGCTGGGTGTGGTGGTGCACGCCTGTAGTCCCAGCTACTTGGGAGGATGAGGCATGAGGATCGCTTAAGCCCAGGAGGTTGAGGCTGCAGTGAGCCATGATCGTACAGCTGCACTCCAGCCTGGGCAACAGAGTGAGACCCTGTCTCAAAGAAAAATAAAACACACAGAGAGAGAGAGAGAAAGAAAGAGAGAGAGAGTGAGGATTAAATTATATGTTGACATGTGAACAAAAAAATCCTTTATAAAGGATTTTCGGAGCATAGTATCACTGCTTACCACACTTTCTGTGCCTGAAAACTGCTCTGCCTATAGAATAGTCAATTACACTCATCCGAACAGAATCTAAATGTTGATTTTGAATTATTATTAAGGAATAAGTCATTCTGAATTTTCTTTTCAATTTGTCCTGTCACTTGCTTTTCCTTTTTTTCTTTTCTTTTTCTTTTCAACATTTATTTTAGATTTGAGGGTACGTGTTGCAGATTTGTTACACGGGTACATTGAGTGATGCTGAGGTTTAGGGTGCGATGGATCCTGTCACCCCGGTACTGAGCATAGCACCCAATCGTTAATTTCTCAGCCCTTGCAGCCCTCCCTCCCTTCCAATATTTTAAATTTTTTAAATGAAATTTTACTACAGAATTTTTTTAAATGTTGGATATTCTCTTTAAGTTAGTAACAAAGTCTTATTAGAATTGTTTGCTTCACCTATGGATTATGATACAAAGCAAACTGACTTAAATATGACTTAATTGTTGAAAGGAAAAAGCACAACATTCTTTATGAAATTATGGATATAAAATGTAATCTATTATTTAACCATCCTATCCATATGAAACCAAATAAGACTGAAGAAAAAACCTATATTTTATCTTAATAGAAAGTATCTGTGAAAAATTTTCATTTACTCTCCAATAATCATAATGAATTATTATTTTTAATTTTTCCACTTGACATTCAAAAATTATTATTATTATTATTGTTCTAGGCTAGCTCATTCACACAGGGAAGCTACAAAATACCCAAACATTTCCTCACATCATTCTGTAGGTTAACACATTTATTTGCAGAGGAATTCTAAGTTGTGACTGTGGCTTTCTCAAATTTCAGGGAGAAGATGATTTAACTGAGCGCTGATGGTGGTGTATTCCCTCTTCAATAGCATCACACAGCCACCAGCTCAGCATGAATGCACAAAGTTGCCTGCTGCTGTGTCCACTGAGAAGCACTAATCTTACTCAGGGCAATGCTTTATGGAAGTACAATATTTTACTGGATATTTTTAAGGTTGTAATCTTTAACTAAAGAGAAGTAAAAGCAACTATTTAAGTTGCCTTTAGACGGGCATGCAAACCTGCTTTAGGAGAAGGGGTAAAACCGTGTGCCTGGGAGAGGCTGAGGGAGGTCACTGTCACAGCATGTCATGGAACATGGTCATGTCATGGTACACTTCACACCATGCCATGGTACACATGACATCGGGCCATGGTACATGCCATGCTGTGTCATGGTACACGGGTGGTGGCTGGAGCAGACCTGAAGGATCTATGAGTGAGCCATTGTGATGCTGACACCCCACAGTGGTGTCACTGGAACAAGGGAATCAGGCCCGGGCAGACCCTGGGAAGACTGGAGCCGAAGGGGCCTTTCTGATCACCTGGTCTTCATGTAGTGAAATGTTAGGTGACTCCTATAGAATACTCAAGGTCACAAAGCTTGTGGCGTGGAAGTGCCAGGCTGAAAATCCACATGCTCTGACTCTCCCCAGGACAATTCCCACATCCCTGATCAGCCTGAACACAAGAGAACCGGGGCCATTGCTGTAACCTTGTCCTGGATTGAGGTCATAGGGCCTCCCAGCCCTGGCCCGCAGGGATGTTGCTGGTAAAGGGGCCAGCCTGACCCCAGAAGGAGATGTCAGGCCAGTTGCAGTTGTCCTTCATAAACCTTATATGGTTTCTAAGTCTAGTTTCGATTCCACAGATGTTGCTCGAAACCAGGGCTGCCCCCAGATATGAGTAACTAGGGCATAGCTAAGGCCGTAAGGCTCAGAGAGGTCAGTGTCCCTGGTGGGGTGTGGGTGTTGTATTAAAAAAGGAAGCAATTGATTATTATTTTTCCTTTTCTTCCTAATTCTCCCACCTTATTGGAGAGGAATAAGATGTAGACATGGCTACTATGAAGTGCGTAGGAAGCAAGGACTCATTAACTCTATTTCTGGAATTGCACACAAAGAAATTACTATAAATGAACTCAAGGATGTTTACTGTGATTTTGTTTATAAATTTATAAAACTAGAACTAGTCTACATGGGGATGCATATAGAAGACTGCGTAAATAAATTAAACAAGCAAACCAGGGTTGAAACTCCATTACTGATTTGAAAATTCTTAATGTTACATTAGAGATACACACATGCCTAATCAGAATGACAGGAGATAGAGCAAGCATTAATTTTCTCATAATTCAGAGAACTCTGTTCATGTTTTTCCTTCTCTATTTTCCAAAGTATCTACCATATGCATGATTTCCTTCTGTAATTAGCAAAACAATTAAATACAAATGAAGATGAAGACAATAAGACCAGCCACAATAAAATTAAATAAAAAAATC
Organism: Theropithecus gelada; assembly: GCF_003255815.1. Lineage (NCBI taxonomy): Eukaryota > Metazoa > Chordata > Mammalia > Primates > Cercopithecidae > Theropithecus > Theropithecus gelada. The sequence goes on from NC_037677.1 coordinate 19,152,677, forward strand.
AAAGAGGAAAATAGAACGGTGAGGCCGGGATAACGTGAAAGAACATATATGGAAGCACTCTGAAAATGGACTGCATTATTTAATCCGCACAAGGAACTCCTTACTGAAGAGATTCGGGTTCAGTGCACGCTCCTGCAGAGGTCTGTATGATGTCACCTCCTGTCACCTTATTGTGCTCACTGAACATCAATGAAAGCATTCCCAGTCTACAGGAAAATGAGCTGAAATTTATTTATTTATTTATTTGAGATAAGGTCTGGCTCTGTTGCCCAGGCTAGAGTGCGGTGGCACAAACACGGCTCACTACAGCCTCAACCTCCTGGACTCAAGCCATCCTCCTACCTCAGCCTCTTGAGTAGCTAAGACCATGTTCAACTGTTTTTTAAACTTTATAAATACGGGATCTTGGCCAGGCACGGTGGCTCACGCCTGCAATCCCAGCACTTTGGGAGGTCGAGGCAGGTGGATCACCTGAGGTTGGGACTTTGAGACCAGCTTGAACAGCATGGTGAAACCCCATCTCTACTAAAAATGCAAAAATTAGCTGGGCATGGTGGCACATGCCTGTAATCCCAGCTACTTGGGAGACTGAGGCTGGTGAATCGCTTGAACCCAGGAGACGGAGGTTGCAGTGAGCCGAGATCATGCCATTGCACTCCAGCCTGGGCAACAAGAGTGAAACTCTGTCTCAAAAAAAAAAACAAAAAAAAAACCAAAAAAAACAAGAGGTATGGGATCTTGCTATGTTGCCCAGGCTGGTCTCAAACTCCTGGCCTCAAGTGATTCTCCTATCTCAGGCTCCCAAAGTGCTGAGATTACAGACATGAGCCACTGTGCCTGACTATGAGCTGGAATTTAAATGGACGGTACAGGGGAGTGTGATATTATGACTGGCTGTCGTCTGAATATATACTGTTGTGAGTTATTGATACACTTCCAAAATTAAGAAGTGCCATGGAAATGAGTTTCATGAAATCTACTATAAGCCACCAAGGACCACAGCTGGACTGAAATTCCAAAGTGAAGGATATATTTTCATAGCCCAGTAAAGGAGCATTTTGTATGCTAGCAACAGCCATAAATAGTATTCTCATCTTCTTTGGTGGATTTTCTTTATGTGTGCAGATCCTTAATCTGAGACAGCACTGCCTGACCTGAAGCAGTCCCCCGTGGAAAGCCCACTTAGGCCCTTTCATTTCCCTTTGATCACATCTCACAGGTCGGTCGGACCTTCCCGATTCCTCATTTTAGTCTAATTCTCCTCCTGTGTGCACTGTGAGATGCTCTGTGAATTTTGGTTAGTGGTAATGTTTTAGACAAGCCTGCAAATAAAATGTTGTGTTACATCACTGCATAAGGTAATTTAAAACAGATCACGTAGGTAGAGATGAAAAGGCAAAAGTACGTTCAATAAGAAATATTACAAGTCACAGCTATTTTTTCTTTATCAGATGTGTTAAAAGAAAATGGTGCCAGCCTTTCTATACTTCAGAATTCTTTTTCAGAGAAAAGGCTTATTTCAATCACCTAAAAGACGTATTAGTGTCTTTAAAATAAATGTTCAAAAGAGTAATGTTGACATTTGTAATGAAATTATCTCCAATCATTTTAGTTTCTGGTTCATTCCAAGTCTATGGCTAACGACTCTTGGGGAGAAAAATGCAGGTACCTCAGAGGAAGAGAGGGTGGAGAACTGATTGTCAGAAAAAAAGATAAAGATCAGTTCTGTTTAAAGTACACACTGAAATATACATAAAATGGAATATTATTGAGCCTTAAAAAGGAAGGACATTCTGACACTTGCTACAATGTTGAGGAACCTTGAAGATGTTATGCTAAGTGAAATAAGCCAGTCACCAAAGGACAAATACTGTACAATCCTACTTATATGAGGCTTCTAGAATGGTCACATTCAGAGACAGGAAGTCGAATGGTGGTGATCGGGGCTGGGCAGAGGGAAAACTGGGGAGTTGTTGAAGAGGTAGAGTTTCAGTTTGGAATGATGAAAAAGTTCTGGAGAGGGATGGTGGTGATGGCTGCACACTCTGTGAGTGAATGCACCTAAATGCCACCGAACTGTTCACTTAAACATGGTTAAAATGGTAAATGTCATGGTATGTACATTTCAGTTCAATATACAATAAAATGTACACTGAGGGCAAATCACAGCTGATGTAAAATGCAGGCACATGCTGAGCACCTGGAGAACAGCTCTTGTGAGGGGCACATGGCTGGCCCACCACTTGCAGGAGGCCAGGAGACGCCAAGGCCGATTCTGACCTGTTCAAAGCCCCAACCCACAAAGGGCTCTTAAACAATGATGTGATGAATAGACATAAAACTAACTGTTCCCAGGAACGGTGGCTCATGCCTGTAATCCCAGCACTTTGGGAGGCTGAGGCAGGAGGACTGCTTGAGACCAGGAGTTAGAGACTAACCTGGGCAACACAGCGAGACCCCATCTCTACAAAACATTTTTTAAATTAGCTGGGTATGATGGTATAAACCTGTAGCCCCAGCTACTCAGAAGGCTGAGAAGGGAGGATTACTTGAGCTCAGAAATTTGAGGCTGCGGTGAGCTTTGATCATGCTACTGCACTCCAGCCCGGGTGACAGAGTGAGACCCTGTCTCTAATAATAATAATAATAATAATAATAATAATAAGTAGTAGTAGTAGTAGTAGTAGTAGTAAACTTAGGTGTTCACTGTATGAAGTCTGTGGCTGCATCCCAGGACATCATGAGGTGCAACGTGCCACACCTTCAGAGCTGCGGGGGCCCACGCCTCTCCTCTCGTGAGAAGAAGACCTCATGCAGAGGGGAAGGGGCTGACTCGGGTACAGTCGTCCAGGGAGGGCGGAGAAGGCTCTGCCAAATGCAGTCATTCCATGCTCACTACTTGATGGTTTTCACATGAACAGAAAGCAGGGAAACACTGAATCATCACAGAGGGGAATTTCTTTTGGGTCTAAAAGTCCAGATGGCAGACAAGTGTATAAAAAATGCCTGTTGCTACCCGAGAGATCATAGCTATTCTAGAGCTAGACTTGAATGATTTGAAGGAAAGAGTTTTGAATCAAGTAATTTCTGGCCCTCCTTGTTCTCAGAAGGGCATCTTAATAAAATAACAACAATGACAAACTCAGCAACAATAATCAGTATGAAAATGCAAGATAAGCTCACCCACCCACCATCCCCAATGTCACTCTTGTTTTTCACAGTTTTTTTTCCCCTTTTTTGAGGCAGGATCTGGCTCTGTTGCCCAAGCTGCAGTGCAGTGGTGCAATCACAGCTTACTGCAGCCTTGACCTCCCAGGCTCAAGTCATTTTCCCACCTTGGCCACCTGAGTAGCTGGGACTATAGGCGCACACCACCATGCCCAGTTAATTTTTGTATTTGTTGTAGAGACAGGGTTTCACCTTATTGCCCAGGCTGGTCTTAAACTCATGAGCTCAAGTGATCCTCCCACTTCAGCCTCCTAGAATGCTGGGATTACAGGCGTGAGCCACCGCGCCCGGCCTCCATGGGTAGTATTAACTTGCACCTGAGACCTACCAGGCTCTCAGAACAGGTTCCCAGTCCCTTGCTGATTAATGCACGGTAGGGGAGGGCGTGTTTGTGAGATTTCACACGTTCATGATTGACTTTCTTCATGGTCATATTATTGCACCAGGAAAGCAGATCCCTTGTTTACAGTGCAGGTGCCATGGGGAGGTCATGACACAGAACAAATCAAAGGCATATTCCACAGTCCATTGAAATGACTCAAGACACATTTACGCTTATGCATGGGTGTAACATCTGATTAAGCAAAAGATATCAAACCTGAGTGACCCTCAGATCACGTGCAGTACTTGTTTAAAATGAAAGACCCCTCACCCCAGATGATTAGGATACGCCCACAGAGTTAGAAAACCATGAATACAAGCCACTGATGATATAAAGCCCAGGAAGAAGCAGGGAAACAGCATAATCAGATGGGGTGAGTGTGATGAAGGAAGGCTTCCGGGAGGAGGAGGCTGGAGAGCTTATTTGTGGAGGAGACGATGGCAATAGGTGAATGGGGAGGGCATGGGCCCTCACCTCTGTGCCAGGAAGAAAAGTGGACACCATGGGAGCTGGAACTGGAGAGGCCTAACGGGGACTGAAATGGTCCCATCCCTCTGTATGGTAGATGCACCTGACAGCAATCACTTAGGCACATGCTGAGAATGGTCCTGTATGGCAGAGGCACCCGCATGGGGTTCAGGGTTCCAAGCTAAGGAATCCAGGAGAACCAACTGGAGATTCATTCCTTATCTATGAGGAACATCCGAGCAGTTTCCCTGCCCCGCCCCCGCCACTGCATACACAGGGGATCAGGGCTGTTTGTTTTGGGGTATGTGAAGGCTGCCAGGTGGAGATTGTCGGGGCAGGTGCCAAGTGGACATGCTATTGCCATATCAACTGCACGCCTTTTGAAAGCCATTGCGGTTCTCCTGCTCAGCCCGCTGCCACTGGACTCTCCCCTGTATGCAAGCCCCCAACAGAACCCCATGTCTCGTTCGCTGGCTCTAGGTCTCTTCTTCGGCCTCTTAAAACTTGTGCCTTCCCGTGGAGTTGACAGGGTTCGGCATGACACCCATCCACATTCAGACGGAACGTGCCGTGGGCCCAGCCAGGGCATTCTGAGGTGGGAAGGGAGGCCGTGGACAGCCCGTGAGGAAGCATCAGAGCCATCCCTGAAGCCCACGTGGAAAAAGAAAATTCAGACACTTGTCACACCCAGACATCAAGCTGGGATACATCACGCTGCTTGGTCTTCAGATAGTGAGAAAACAAATTTAAACAAAAAAGAAAATAGGATCTTGCTCTGTTACCCAGGCTGGAATTCAATGGCATGATCATAGCTCACTGCAGCCTCGACCTCATGGGCTCAAGTGATCCTCCCACCTCAGCCTCCCAAGTAGCTGGGACTATAGGCATGCACCATCAATGCCCAGCTAAGTTTTTTATTCTTATTTTTCCCCCTGTTGTTACTGGGGTGCAGTGGCACTATCCCAGTTCACTCCAACCTCAACCTCCTCAACTCAAGTGATCCTCCTACCTCAGCCTCCCGAGTATCTTGGACCAAAAGCGTGCATCACCATGCCCAGCTAATTTTTGTATTTTCTGTATGGGCTTTCGCTATGTGGTCCAGGCTGGTCTCAGCCTCCTGGGCTCAAGTGATCTGCCCACCTCGGCCTCCTAAAGTACTGGGATTACAGGCATGAGCAGCTAAAATTATTTCTTTAAGAGAAGGAGAAAAGTGAATTTGTGCTTTCCCTGAACAAGTAGCAGATGTAAGCAATGAAATGAAGACGACAAGGACATGGTTCCATGCTCAAAACAGATACCAGACAGAGCAGAGCCAGCAGCACCTCAGATGTCTCCCAACTGTGCTAAAAATCCACACACACACACACACTCACACACACACACACACAGACACACACACGCTCTGAGTCTGACTCCAGCAGTAAGAGCTGTCCCTGTTCTCATGCAGCAGCTTATAAGCCCTGCTGCCCCAAGGTCTCTGGAGGGAGAGGAGAACTGAAGCCGGGTCCCGAGCAGTTCGGGAGTCTGCGTGAGCCGCGGTTCGCGTCTGTCTTCCCTGCAGGCTGTCCAACGCCTCAGCTCAATGAATGAGAAGCCGCTTAGACAAGGGATGTGAGCCTGAGCGCTCTGAGCGTGGTCACTGCCGCATCCTGAACACAGGTTCCTCCAGGGGTTCGTTTGCCTCACCTGCAGCTTTGGTCCATGAGCCATAACCCATGGAACCTGAGGCATCTGAACAAGTATTTCAGTGCAGCAAAGTGCCATCTTCACTAACTTTCAGCTACCGCAGCAAGTTTGGAAGAAACTCAAAAGAGAAAAGACGGATTCAGCCTTACAGGTTCTGTCAGGGAAACGGTCCCCGTGGATGCTTGGCTGTGGCTGTTAACCTCACACACTCATTAAACAGCTTTACTGAAGAGAACACAAAGGAGAGGGGAGGCTGGTTAATGCAATTTGAGGAGAGAAATGTACGATGGAGAGGTAATGGAGTGCATTCAGTCTACTCTACATTTTTATTTTAGTTTTTAACTGACAAATAATAAATGTACATATTTATGGGGTACATAGTGATGTTTGAATACATTTAATATATAGTGATCGCAGATTCACTAGTGGTCACTAGTGATCGCCCACTAAGCCCTAGATACATGAGCTCTACCATTCTGTCCTTGGGGAAGTCACCTTCCCAATGCAAGTGACTTATCCACTTAGCTCACTTGTGGCAGCCCTGGAACACAGGTCCTCTGGCTCCTAAAACTCTGCTGTTTCCATTGTACCACCTTATTACCTAGTGATATTTCCTTCCTACTACACACATGACTTCACCATTAGAAAGACTTTAGTATAAAACACAAACAAGATTTAGAGTCTGCAAAACATCTTGGATTACAAGGAAAACATTCCACTTTCCTGATAAAGAATACAATGCAGCCATAAAAAAGAATGAGATTGTGTCCTTTGTAGGGACATGGATGGAGCTGGAGGCTACTATCTTTAGCAAACTAACGCAGGAACAGAAAACCAAATACTGCATGTTTTCACTTATAAGTGGGAGTTAAATGATGAGAACACATGGACACATAGAGAGAAACAACACACACTGGGGCCTTTCGGAGGGTAGAGGGTGGGAGGAGGGAGAGCATCATGAAAAAATAACAAATGGGTACTGGGCTTAATGCCTGGGTGATGAAATAATCTGTACAACAAACCCCCATAACAGGAGTTTACCTATATGACAAACACGAACTTAAAAAAAAGAAATTTCTGATAAAGTCCATACTCCATAGAATCAGCCCTAATACAGGACTGAACAGCACAAGCTACGCAGTGAAGAAAGCCCCATACCATTCTGTCCTTCGGGCAGTCACCTCCTCCTATAAACCTCCTGTTTTCCAACCAACCCATAAAGTGTGCCTGCCAAGGAGAGGGCATATTCCTGTCATCGCGGAGCACTGTCATTAATAGAACAGTACTAGGCCACGTCCCAAGGGCTCGGGTTCTCCGGCTTCGTACAGGACACAAGCTCACTGCCACCACCTCTGCCAGCCAGTCCCCAGCCACCATTCTCCACAGTCTGCCTAATAAGGCAATCTGCAGGTTGACTGGTGGCTTACAGGTCACCACTGCAAAATGCACACTCTGGGCTTGAAGCAAAGGGAGAGGCTACCTTTTGGCAGACAAAGGGTTACCCTGTGCCAAAAACTCTTCCAGGGCTGCACTGGGACTCCATTTACATAATAATAGAAACTTGTCACTGCAGCTGGCCAGACTCCAGCCACAGGGTCCAGCTTACAGAGCTGAAGAAAGCTGAACTTCGGCAGTGGCCTGGAGCTTGCTCAGCCTTTACACAGAAACTTCTCTTTGCCTTCTCCCAACCTCATCAGAGGACTCCCAGAAAGTCCATGTTGCAGGAACTTATGCGGCATATACTCAATTCCCTGAGACTCCCTCACTTCAAAATAGCAACCTGCAAAGAGACTGCATATCCCAGATGCTTAAAAAGGAGCCATAGGTCAGGGAACAATTCTCAGCATTCCAGAAAATCATTACATGCCAGCGAAAAGTGGACGTCTGTATTTCCAACTATGGAGGCGGAGTTGTTGGTCAAGTCATGCCTGATAACAAACGTTCATTATTTTTAATTCTATGAAGGTCTGGGCTCAGAGACTCTCCCAGCCCTGGCCCCTGTGCTGTACTATGCATATAAAGAAAAGAACAGATCTCTGGTGATTTATTGCAGCACATTCATCATTGCACAGATTTCCTTCAGCTTTTAGCCACGGGGCCCCTTTGTCATTCAGAAGGCATCCCACACACTGGCTCACCAGAATTTAATATGTCCCAATGGAGTTTTGAATACTACCAGCATTTCAACAGCGGACTGGAGCTGCTGAACCACAGCAATATTAGGAAGGGGGTCAGGGAGCATGTGATAGCAATACCGTGGAGGGTAATAGTCACCAAACCACTAGTTCAGAGTCCTGCGCCTAGTCAAATCTAGCACAGCTGAAACGTGTGCTGGTGGCAAACAGAGACGCATCTGATGCTTCATCCCTTCACTCTGCCCTTTGCGCCGGTGTCCAGTGTGGACTCTCTTCATGTTAAGACAATTCCTGTGCAGCTTCTCGGACACCCGCAGTGAACATACAGCACCCATTCATTCTCTGCTTCTCTGGGGAATGGAGTCTGGGATGTCTGAAACAAGACTTATGAAAAATGGTTGCCTATTAAGGGCTGTTATGTTAGGGACATAAATAGCAGGTCGATTTTTAGTTTTCACTAATCCAGCATTTACCAATTCAAATTACGTTCTAGGGGACTGGGTACAGTGGCTCAGGCCTGTAATCCCAGCACTTTGGGAGGCTGAGGCGGGCAGATCACCTGAAGTCAGGAGTTGGAGACCAGCCTGGCCAACATGGTGAAACTCTGTCTCTACTAAAAATACAAAAATTAGCTGGGGGTGGCACATATCTGTACTCTCAGCTACTTGGGAGGCTGAGGCAGAAGAATTGCTTGAACTCAGGAGATGGAGGTTTCAGTGAGCCGGATCACACCACTGCACTCCAGCCTGGGTGACAGAGCAAGACTCTGTCTCCAAACAAAACAAAACCCCCCAAACCCAAAATAGTCCCTAAGGAATTCTCTATAATAGAGTGGGAAAGGAAAATAAATCCTTGGGACCCCCAAACTCACTATGCCAAAGGGAAAGTGAAACTTAGAAAAACTGCCTTTCTTTTGTTCCCAAAGAGATAGTTGGGACTTCACAGGCTTACTTTACCTTATGTAAAACATAGATTTACCATGCAAGAGACAAATGTGTAATTGACTTCCCCCTCCTTTGTTTTCACAAGTAAAATGTAGATTCACTAAGTGCTCATCAGAGTCTCACAAGAATGTGACCACTTGCCTCATTCTCTCCTGATACGGCTTCACTCTGTGTCCCCACCTGAATCTCATCTGGAATTGTAATCTCCACATGGCAAGGGAGGGACCTGGTAGGAGGTGGTTGGGTCGTGGGGGCGGTTGCCCCCATGCTGTTCTCATGATAGGCAGTGAGTTGTCCGGGATCTGATGGTCCCACCGTGACTTAGGTCTCTTTCCTGGGAGCATCCTCAACCTTGGCAAAATAAACCTTTATGTTGATTGAGATGCCTCAGTCACTTTTCAGCTCACAAAAGGTCATCAGAAATTCCTATCTGGATATTCATGGCAAAGGGGGAAAAAAACAAAACAAAACAAAAAAAAAACAAGGATGTGAGACACTCAACACCAAAAGCCTGTCCTCCAGCTCTGTGGAAAGCAGCATTGGGAAACAGAGTTTTATTTATTTATTTTGAGACCGAGTCTTGCTCTGTCACCCAGGCTGGAGTGCAGTGGCATGATCTTGGCTTACTGCAACCTCCTCCTCCTGGATTCAGGTGATTCTCCTGCCTCGGCCTCCCTAGTAGCTGAGATTACAGGTGCCAGTCAACATGCCCAGCTAATTTTTGCATTTTTAGTAGAGACAGGGTTTCGCCATGTTGGCCAGGATGGTCTCGAACTCCTGAATTCAGGTGATCCGCCTGCCTTGGCCTCCCAAAGTGCTGGGATGATAGGTGTGAGCCACCGCGCCTGGCCTGGAAACAGTTTTAAAAAGTAACACCAACCCCATGCTGCCCTATCACATGGTCGCCCGCACAGCCTCGACACTGAAGCACTCAGCTCACACTCACCTTTGTCTCCTCTAACTTAGGCAAGGGAGGAGAGAATCCACAGCTGACTAACAGTGTGGCCGGAATCTGGAGGGGAGGAGAGCGGCCCATTCTAACCCCCAGAAACTGTGGGGACTTCACCAGTCCCCTTTCATGTCCCCTGCAGCGTGCAGCCATGGAACAGGCTGGCATTAGTTTATTTGAATGACAAGCAGCCAATTTCCTACTGTTTAAGACCAAGTTAGATGGCACTGATGCACCACCATATTCCCCCTTTCCTCTTCAGCTGCCGGTTTTGGGGGCTTTTTGAGTCCTAATTGGAACTTCCAGCCAGAGACGAGGCAAGAAAAGAAAAGGAGGTGAGACAATTTAGCTGCTGGCTACTGACTCTTGCAGCAAGCTCTTTCAATCAGGACTCCTGGAACAGGGGGTCTGGAGTTGCCGAGACACCTGGATCTACCTGGATGTTCTTATATGGCCAAACCTCAGGACCTCAGGAACTGCAAACTGAAGATAGGAATAAAAGAATACATTAATTTCCCACATAATTGGCAATGTCTATTGGACTAATATTAAGTTTTTTCTCATTAAATATAATGTTGTAAAGGAAAATTCCTCCTTTCCAGCCCGTAGGATACCCTCCTTAATAATATATCACCAGACCTCCCATCCCATAGGCACTCCCATGTTAAGTAAGGCTACCCAACAGGTTCCCAGCACAAAAGAGCTACTCACATGCTTGATTGTACTGAGCCAGCCCCTGACACTCAGCCATGATGGAATATATTTAGTCACTGTCTATGCATCAGAACTAGAAGCTTTGCATTTCCCCCTTGATGTTAAAACGGCAGTGTCAACTATACGGACAAAATGATAGACTTTTATCAGATCTTTTCCTGTGCTAATAGCCTTTGGCTATTAGATCACATATGGCATCTGGTTGGGCATCAAAAAGTGATCGTAAAATGAGGAAAGACTCAAACGTCATTTGCAACCCATTTATATAATATTTTATTTTTAAGCACATTGTCAGGCTGTATTTATGGATGTTATTTTTAACCTGGATACATGCTTACCTTGTGTTAAGCTTAAGATATGCTGATACAGTTTTAAACCTCATCCTGCAGTGCTGATTTGACTTAGTCACAGTTATTCACATCTAAGAGTATCAGCTGAAGTGCTAACCACTCTGAAAAGTAACGTCTTGAAAACTTGATTCCTGGATGCACTCTGTCGCCCCCTGGTGTCAGAAAAGAATTGATGCACTTCCCAAAGCCAGTTTTACAAAACACTCTTGCAAATGGAAAACCTGAAGCTAGGACATTTTTTTTCCGCATAGGTTTTTCGGGAACAGGTGGTATTTGGTTACATTAGTAAGTTCTTCAGTGGTGATTTGTGAGATTTCACTGCACTCATCACCCGAACAATATACACTGAACCTGATTTGTAGTCTTTTATCCCTCACCCCCTTCCCACCCTTTCCCCCTGAACTCCCAAAGTCCATTGTGTCATTCTTATGCCTTTGCACCCTCATAGCTTACCTTCCCCTTTAAGTGAGAACATACGATGTTTAGTTTTCCATTCCTGAGTTACTTCACTTAGAATAATAGTCTCCAATCCCATCCAGGTTGCTGCGAATGCCATTAATTCATTCCTTTTTATGGCTGAGTAGTATTCCATCATATATATATACACCATAGTTACTTTATCCGTTCATTGATTGATGGATATTCATGTTGCTTCCACATTTTTTCGATTGCAAATTGTGAAGCAAGGAATTTCTGTTTAAGATAGCTTTAATATCTCCAAGATACGCAAGAAGTTAAATGTTAGCAAATTATTTCATTTATTCACTCAACATATATTTATAAACATCTAACACGCCAAGCCTGGTTCTGGGGCTGTGACTACAGTGAGATAAACTCCCTGCTCACGTGGACTTAGGTTCTAGCAATAAACAAATAAAATGTTTCACATGCCCATTGGCCTTTTCTTTTTTTTTCTTTTTTTTTTGGAGATGGAGTCTTGCTCTGTCACCTAGGCGGGAGTGCAGTGATGTGGTCTCAGCTCACTGCAACCTGTGCCTCCCGGGTTCAAGAAATTCTCCTACCTCAGCTTTCCAAGTAGCTGGGATTAAAGGCGCATGCCACCACACCCAGTTAATTTTTTGTATTTTTAGTAGAGAAGAGGTTTCACCATGTTGGCCAGGCTGGTCTCAAACTCCTGATCCACCTGACTTGGCCTTTCAAACTGCTGGTATTACAGCCGTGAGCCACTGTGCCTGGCCTGGCCTTTTCTTTTAATGTATGTGAAGGGAAATGTATTTACGTGCATGAAATGTCAAATACTCTAGGAATGCCCGTGATTCTGCATTGCTGCTTTCTCTCTTCAGCTCCTTATCTGTCATTCTCACCTTGACCTCCCCAGGCAGATGCAGAACTTTCCACCCCATGCCCTCAAGAAGAACCTGTTGAATAAAATGACTACGGGCCATGGAATCAAAACCCAGGGAATCCAAACTAAGAGGCTTTATGGTCAGCTAAATAAAAAAGGGCTTTTGCAGTTTCAATTGCCCATATTATAAGCTAAAACATTGACAGTTATAAAAATGAGGGAGTCTTATCAAAAACTAATAGGTCTTTATAAAACTGATGCAATAACGCATCTTAGAAAATTTTTGTATATAAACACTGCAACTGTGTGAACATGTGCCTGTAGTCCTAGCCACTTGGGAGGCTGAGGCAGGGGGATCCCTTAGGCCCAGGAGTTTGAGTCCAGCCTGGGCAGCATAGTGATTCCCTATCTCTAACAAAAAATAAAATAAAAATAAAGTCTCCCTTGACTGCGTACCAAAGCTCCTGTGCATGTCAACGGAGGCAAGGAGAAGCAGTACCTGGAGAGGGTGGGGGTTATTTTGGAACCTCAGCTCAGCCAGGTGCAATGGAGCTGGGGGCGGAAGTGGCAATGCTGTGTGACTTCTGTCTCTACTAGCAGCCACGGACGCCTGTTACACTTGGACCCAAGCAGTCCTACATACGCTGTGAGTCACAGTGCTCGTGAGTCACCTGTTCAGAGAATGTGAGTTCTGCAAGCAGCATTTCTCTTCTCTTCACTACGGATGGTGAAGGAACATCAACAGGATGGAGAAAAGTCTATGGTCTGAATCTGGTGTTTGCGCTCACCTGTTTGTCCCTGGGGCTGCCTGCTGTAGGCATGTTACTGACAGCAACACGTGGCGGCTTCTCCATCATGCCTCCAGGGAATTTCTTCATTTCAATTCCTTCTTACACACTGGGCTTGCTTGCAGGTCATCCCAAACCTTAGGTCTTAAGAATATTGCTATAGATATTCCTTTTATGAGCTAGCTGATCATATCTTTGGAATATGGTAAAAATAATTAATACTAGAAGATGGACCCACAGGGAAAAGGGCAGTCAGGTATGTCTGAAACCTAAGAAAGAATTTGGCTGTGTTTTTCTAGGGATGTAAGGATAATAGTATATAGAACAGAACACCTAGGGCAAATCGTTGGTTAGGAATGCCATCTTTTTGGTTTTTTCTTTGGTGTCTTGCTATCTGTCCTGAATCTTGGAAACATGCTCTAAAAGAGTTCTGAAAAATTTTGCCTTCGAGGCTCACCTTCACATAAAATTCACTATGGCTGAAACGAAATTTATATTCCTTCTTGTTTCTGTCTTGGGTTTTCTCTAGAATTGGTGGTGCTGGGGCTTGAAACATCAGAGAAATGTTTGATGTTTTTCTTTCCCTTTTTTTTCCCTCTCCTTCACTAAGCGTGGGACAATTATTCCTTGTGTCTTTTACATACATCTGTTTATTGTCAGCCCCCATGTGGGGATGTCTTGGCAGTTGTGTATGTTGGCCTGAACCTCAGGAGAGAAATCTCAGCCAGAGATAAATTTGGAGATGAAGAAACCAAGAAGATAACAGGGTAGGTAGAGGCACAGGGTAGGTAGAGCAAGAAGATAAATCCAGGCTAAAAACCTAAAGCCAAAAATGTTTTTAAAATGAGCAAGGGGATCACAGAAAAAAAAACGGAAATGGGCAAGAGGAACTGGGCACAGTGGTACATGCCTGTAATTCCAGTAATTCAAGGCTGAGGCAGGGGTATTGCTTGAGCCTGGGAGTTTGAGACCACCAACATAGTGAAACCACATCTCTTAAAAATTTTTTTTTAAAATTAGGTGTGGTGGTGTGTGACTGTAGTCTCAGTTACTTGGGAGGCTGAGGCAGGAGGATCACTTGAGCTCAGGAGTTAGGGACCAGACTTACCGAATGGACTTGACTTAGAGATGCATTACCTGTGGGTACCCCTGAAACTTACGGCATGTGCTACAGTCCCCAAAGTTCCCTAGAGTAGTCTTAGACTCAGCCCTATCTGTCACCCCAATGGTATAATGATTCCCGCACTGGTCTATAACAGTGCCAGAAATCTGACTAATAGGAGTTCATTGATTTGGGTTAAGGCAGTGACTTTTTGTTTTCAAACAAATTTGAAACCAATTATTATTCAGAGCCCAAATATTCAAGCTCCCCCCACTGTTCCTACACCCACAAAACGTAGAGCTGGAGAGCAAGTCAGATTGCCCTGGGGATAGGAGTGGGTCTGTCCATTCCCCAAGGTGGCTCAGACCTCCTGGTGCAGGGTTTGGGGAACAGGCGGGTCAGTCCTAAGGTGATATCATGGGGCCTTTAACCTCTGAAGAACTAAAGCTTTCAGTCTGAAACTGTATTTGAAGATGTCTCAATTCATACTGCCATTCTCTTGGGAAAAGTTACACATTGAGTCAACCTCAGTGATTAATTCCCAATCGTAAATTCATTTGTCAAGTTGGTCAGCTGAGCCCACAGGAAAGCGGCCATCCATGGTGTCAAGGTTAATAGAAGATGGAGAGGACTAGCTATTTCAGATTTTCTCACACTTTAGTGGGCATTAGGATCACCTGGGGAGTATGTCAAATCTCAGATTCCTAGAGGCCACCACACCCCTAATTCTGATTCTGCAGACCTAGACTGAGATAAAGGAAATTTTATTTTAACATGTTTTTCAGGTGAGATTCCCAGGCTGGTGGTGAGAACTACACTTTGAAAAACACTGGTAAAATCATTGTAGACCCAGTTACAGGAAATATCCAGAACAGGTAAATCCATAGAGACAGAACACAGATCTGTGGCTACCAGGGCTGGGAAAAGGGGAAATGGGAAGTGAATTAATGGGAACAGAGTTTCCCTTTGGGGAGATGAAAAAGTTGTGGAACTAGAGAGAACCGACGGATGCAGGCTGTGAATGTACTTAATGACTCTCATTGTATACTTTAAAATATTTAAAACAGTACATTTTATGTAATGTCTATTTTACCACAATTTTTAAAATAAACAAATAAACGAAAACACTGCACACATTTAAAACTTCTGCTGCCATCATCACCGCTGAGCTGACCAAGTCTACGTTTGATTTGCTTCATGTTTCTGCGTGGTCTCAGCTTTGTGGCTGGTGACTCCATGTAGGTAAATGTGTAAGTCAGCTGAGGAGCTTGAGTCTTTACCCCTGTGTTGTTTGGCTCTTGTGTCTTCATCTCACTTTCTGTGGCCCCCAGATAAGAGGATGGAGAATAATGTATCAGTTTGCTCCTTTTAGTTTACTGCAATATGTGGTCGTTTAGACGGCACAGGATATCACCAGTGCGGTCCTACTTTATATAAAAATAAGTAGGATGAGACTGTATCTATAGAGTGAAATTAATACAGTTAATTTGATTAGCATGAGACCTTTAAATAATAGAATCTTTTCAATAATTGATCATGAGAAGAGGAGCGACTTTGAAAACCTTTTGTGGCACATGTGTGCTGGGTTTCTCACTGGCAACGCAGTTACAGTCATTGGCCACTGTAGAGATTAGTCACTTTTATTTTTCAATAATCAAGCAATTCAAATCCACTCACCTTCTCTGTGATAAGTGGTTATCAACAGTATGCTAGCTTACAAATTTTTAAACTTATTTTGGAATCATTTTAGATTTATAGAAAGGTCGTGTAGAGTCCAGAGTCCGCACATACCCTTTTCCCAGCTTCCCTGACATGAACATCTTACACATCCACAGCACGTCTGTCAAAACCAAGACATTAACATTGGTGCAATGCATTAACTACAGGTTTTATTTAGCTTTCACTCGTTTTTCTAATATTGTCCTTTTTCTGTCCCAGGATCCAATCCAGGACACCGCATTGCTTTTGGTTCTCATACTTCCTTAGTCTCTTCCAGTCTAGCATTTTCTCAGCCTTGCTTTTCTTGACTTTGACATACTTGAGGAGCAGCGGTCAGGCATTTTGTGGATGTCCATCCTTTGGGGTTTTATTATTGTTTTCTCACGATTCAAGTGGGGTTATGGATTTTGGGGAAAGAAAACCACAGAGGTGAAGTGCCCTTCTCATCACATCCTATCGGGGGACCTACCATGACTCATCCCTGGTGAGGTTAATTAACCTGGATCACTTGGCTAAGACAGAGTCCCCTGAGTTTCTTCACCAGAAAGTCCCCATTTTCCCCTTTCTGTGTTCTATCCATGGGAAGCAAGTCAGTCAGTCCAGCCCCTACTCAAAGGGAGGAGAATTAAGCTCCATTTCCTGGAGGGGGATTATCTACATAGATTACTTAGAATTCTTCCGTGAGACAGACTTGTTTCTTGTCCTCAGATATTTATTTATTCGATCATTTATTCATATCGTATGTCCTCATATGTATTATTTTATTCTCTGAGTTAGAATCCAGTGCTATCGTTATTTATTTTGTTTTGTGATTGTCCCAGTTTTGGTGACTGGGAATTTTCTGTTTGGTTCCTGTGTTTCTTTGGTATGCGCCTCCCTTAACCACAGCATTTCCTTATTCTCTGGGACTAACAAGATACTGCAGACTCATTTTGCATTTTCCCTGACCCAGTCCTGAAATCAGCCTATTTTCTTTTTCTTTTGGGACAGAGTCTCGCTCTGTTGCCCAGGCTGGTATGCAGCGGCACAATCTTGGCTCACTGCAGCCTCCGCCTCCTGAGTTCAAGCCATTCTCCTGCCTCAGCCTCCTGAGTAGCTGGGACTACAGGTGTGTGCCACCACGCCCACCTAATTTTTTGTATTTTTAGTAGAGATGGGGTTTCACATGTTGGCCAGGATGGTCTCGATCTCCTGACCTTGTGATCCACCCGCCTCGGTCACCCAAAGTGCTGAGATTAGAGGCGTGAGCCACCGCGCCCGGCCAATCAGCCTATTTTCTAAGGAGTCCTGGTTTCCTTTACTGGCGAATGAAATGGTATTAGAAGCAAGTCTGTGTGTTGAGAATGCTCATAGCTACTGGAGTGCCACTGTTTCTAGGTAGATGGGCAGATTTATATTCATGTCTCCGACTCTAATCCAGTATCACAGAGTTCAATTCTAGTCTTTCTCTTTTGCTTATTTTTAACTTCTCTCTCTGACAGTGTGAAATCTGGCTCCCACCATCTGCAATGTTTTTCTTCATTTGTTTACATGTGAAGTATTTTAAGAATTGCTGACACTGGCCGGGCACGGTGTTTCATGCCTGTAAACTCAGCACTTTGGGAGGCCAAGAAGGGTAGATCACCTGAGGTCAGGAGTTCAAGACCAGCCTGGGCAACATGACGAAACCCCGTCTCTACTAAAAATACAAAAATTAGCTGGATGTGGCAGCCCATGCCTGTAATCTCAGCTACTCGGGAGGCTGAGACAGGAGAATTGCTTGAACCTGGGAGGCAGAGCTGAGATCACACCACTGAACTCCAGCTTGGGTGACAGACGGGGAGACTCTATCTCAAAAAAAAAAAAAAAGTTGCTAACATTTACCCCTATGAGACAGAAATTCACCAACTGGAGTACAGTGTTTATGTACAGATTGTTTTGCCTTTAGACTTTAAATATCCAGTCAAAACACTGTTCTCAAAGTTACCTAGATCAGTGGCTTTTTTCATACTCCTTCAGCAAATGCATGTCATACATTTGTAATACAGTTAGGTCTTTTCGTCACAGACTCAGTTCTATCCTGGGATTCCTCAACATCTTGGATGATTTTTAAAAATAGCATACAATGAAGATCCCGCTTTGTGGTGTATGGGCCTACGGGTCTTGACAAATTTATGAAGCCATGTATTCACTACCCCAGTACCATAGAGAACAGTTCCAACGACCTAAAATAGAACATGTGTGGTCCCTTTATCGCCGATTTCTCCTCTAATCTTTGACAATCACTGAACTGTTTTCCATCCCCATAGTTTTGCCTTTTCTATAATGTCATATGCCTGCAATTATATAACATGTAGTCTTTTGGGTCTGGCTTCTTTCATTTAGCAAAATGCATTTAAGATTCATCCACATTGCTGCGGGAATCAAATAGCTCATTCTTTTCATTGCTGAGTAGTATTCCATTGTATGAATAGATCACGATTTTTAAATATATTTGCCTGTTGAAGGTCATCTTTGTTGCTTCCATTTTTTAGTGATTATGAATAAAGTTGCTATAAACATAGATTAACTTGGTTTTGTGTGAATGTAAGTTTCTGATTCACTTGATTAAATACCTAGAAGTGTGATTGTTGGTTTATATGATAAGTCTGTGTTTAAGTTTATAAGAAACTGCCAAACTGTTTTCCAAAGTGACTGTAACGCTTTGCATTCCCACCAGTGATAAATGGGAGTTCTTACGGTTCTCTGTCTTCATCATCATTTGGTGTCGTCTGATTGATTTTAGCAATTCTAATTAGTGAGAAGTGATATATAATTGTGGTTTTAATTTATACTTCCCTGGTGACAATGATATTGATCATTTCTTCATATGCTTATTTGTCATTTGGACTTCTTATGTGATGAAGTGTCTGCTTAAATCAGTTGCCCATTTTTTAATTGGGTCATATGTTTGCTTATGGTTAGATTTTAAGAGTTCTTTATATATTCTGAATACAAAGCTTTCATCAGACATGTGATTTATAAATATTTCTTCCAGTCTGTAGCTAGTCTTTTCATTCTCTTAACAGTGTCTTTCAAAGAGCAAAAGTTTTTAATTTTGATCAAGTTCAACTAAACGGTTTTTTTTTCCTTTCATGGATTGTGCTTTTGTTGTTATATCTAAAATTTTATTGCCAAACCCAAGTCCTGCAGATTTTCTATATTTACTTATAGAATTTCATAGTTTCACTTTTTACATTTATGTCTTTGATCCATTTTGAATTAATTTTTATATGAGATATAAGGTATGTATTCTTCAGTATGCCTTCTTTTATTTTGTTGGTTTTGAACATGTGTTTTGGACATAGACAGTCTTATTTTAGTACCATTTGGTGAAAAGAACACCATTTTTCCATTGAATTTAATCAGCATCTTTATAAAAATTTTGTTGACTAAATATTTGTAGATCTATTTCTGGGCTCTCTCTTCTGTTCCACTGGTCTATGGGTCTATCTTCCCACCAATATCATTCTATCTTGATTACTACAGCTTTATATTGTCTTAAAATCATGTAGAATGAGTCCTTCAATTTCTTTCTTTTTCTGAATAGTTTTGTTTATTCTAGTCCATTTGCCCTTCCATTTAAGTTTCAAGATCATCTTATTGATATTTTCAAAACAATTTTCTGGGATTTTAATTGGAATTCCATTAAATCTATAGATTAAATCTTAACAACACTGAATTTTTGAATTCAGGAACATGGTATATCTTTTCCACTTAGGTCTTCTTTAACTTTTCATCTGTCTTATAGTTGTCAGCATATATATCCTACACAGATTTTGTTAGGTTTACATTTAAGTACGTCATATTCTTGTGTGTGCTACTGTAAATGATATTTTGTTATTTCAGATTCTATTTTCTATTCCTAGTATATAAAAATATAAATGGCTTTTGTATATTTACTATGTATCTGAAAACTTGCTAAACAAGCATTTTTGAAAAAAAAAGACCATCTGTCTCTATTTTCTCATTGATTGTAAAATCCCTATTTCAAAGCATTTTGAAAAAGATGTTTGAAGAAAAACCTATATATTTTCTCATATTATAGACAATTCACAAGAAAAAGCATGTAGGTCAGGTGCCATGGCTCATGCCTGTAATTTCAGCACTTTGGGAGACCAAGGTGGGCAGATTGCTTGAGATGAGGAGTTTGAGACCAGCCTGGCAAACATGGTGAAACCCCGTCTCTACTAAAAATACAAAAATTATCTGGGCGTGGGGGCACATGCCTGTAATCCCAGCTACCCGGGAGGCTGAGGCATGAGAATCGCTTCAACCCATGAGGTGGAGGTTGCAGTGAGCCGAGATCACACTACTGAGCTCCAGCCTGGGCAACAGAGGGAGACTCTGTCTCAAAAAGAGAGAGAGAGAGAGAAAAGTCCACAAATGGCTTCTAAAGACAAGAAAAGATGCTCAGACAGCTTGAAATAAGGGAAACTAAAATTGAAACTATGCTGACAAAATTATGTTTCATCTCTAATATTGGCAAATATCTTAACCTTTGGTAACACAGTATGCTAGCCATCTTCCTCATACAAGCCCACATGGAAGGCAATTTGGCAACATCTAGCAAAATTACAAAATTACAGTCCTTAACCCAGCAATTCAATGTTCAGGAATGTATCCAACAGATATTCTTGCAAATGTACAAATGACAAATGTACAAGATTACTAATTGTAGTATGTTTATCATAGAAGAAAAAAATACCGTTAAGTGTGAATCAATATGGAATTGGCTAAATATGTTACATCTACACAGTGTAACACTATATAAGCTTAAAACTAGATTTCAACAAAACCTTTGCATTATTTGTAGATAGAATTTAATAAAATATAATGATTCATTAGTGCAACTAACAATAAACTTATACTTAGATCTACATATTCCAATGAGAATTCATTTCAAATGTGTCATTAAATCTGAACACAGAAATAAATGGGCCTTGAAACCAGCTCTTTAGTTATTGATTCACAAAATGTCAAGCCAATTTTTTAAAAAATAATGAAATCATGTTGATTATACATTAAAAATTTTTAATTTCTTTTGTGGCCCTCTTTTGAAAATATTTTATTAATGAACAATATATAGCAAAGAAATGTGCTGTTAATAAATTTTTAACGTTAATTTCACCTCTCTCATTCATTTTCAGATTTTAGTTTTGTGCATGTTGATAATTTATGTAGCATATTAGTACAGAGATACAGAAGTGTGATTTATAATTTAATATACATCTAAAGAGGATACATGCTTAACTTTATTAATGGAATTTGTGATAAAGTTTGCAGACTGCTGCCTTAGAGAACAGCTCTCACTTGTACAGGAGGCCCTGGCCAAGTTGTGTAGTGAGGAGGGTTGTTGAGAGGAAAAGAGAAAAAATGAGAGATATTAAGGCCCAGAAGACAGTTATCACCTGCCTCAGAACACAAGCATGCAGGATGACATAGCTTTTAGTCCCAAGAAGTAGAATTCTCGCATCTCTAGGTGGTGAGAAACAAAGGACTAAGAATTTTTCTTTCTCTAACACTCTAAAGAAAGGTTCTTGAAGGAAACTTGCGCCTTGTTAGAATCAGATATGGCTTCAGCGGATGCAGGACGCTCACCTGAGCTGCCAGTCACCGACTGAGTAAGTGGAACCGTGTTTCTTCCGCAGACTCACCTGAGAAATCGGCCTCTCAGGCAGGCACCGGGAATCTGCCTTTTCAGTAAGACCTGAATTACTCTTATGAAGCCACCTGTCCCTGAGAACCAGCAATGGCAGGTTCTTGAAGGATGCAGGACATGATGCTTGGGGTTATCATTGCTGTGGGTTTTGTTTTGACTTGTTTGAGATCAGTAAAATTCCAAAGCAGGGGATGGAAACCCACTTTATTTGTAAGTTCTGCATCTTTTTTTTTTTTTTTTTTTTGAGACAGGGTCTCACTGTGTTGCCCAGGCTGGAGCGAAGAGGCATAATCACAACTCACAACAGCCTCAACCTCTGAGCCTTAAAAGATCCTCCCACCTCAGCCTCCCAAATAGGTGGGACCACAGTCACACACCACCATGCCTGGCTAATTTTTGTGTATTTTGTAGTGACAGAGGTCTACCTTTGTCGCCCAGGCTGGTCTCAAATTCCTGGCTTCAAGCAATTTGCCCTCTTCACCCTCACAAAGTGCTGGGATTACCGTGCCTGGCCTAAGCTCTGCATCTTAAACCTTGTTTGTCTGTCCCTCACAGCTTAACACCATGCTGTACGCCACAGCCTGGCATGCTTTCTCTGAAAAGGGCCAGATAATAATATGTTAGGCTTTGTGGTCCATACAACCTCTAACACAGCTACTCAACTCTGCCACTGCAGCAGGAAATCAGCCACCAACAATATATTACCAAATGGGTGTAGGTATGTTTCAATAAAACTTTACATACAAAAGCAGACCCAATTTGCTGACCCTTGCTCTTCACGTTTGTAATGTGTGTGCTCCTCATGAAACACAGTTCTTACCTTATGGCTTAGTTACCTTAAAGCCCCACTTGTTACTTAGTGCGGTGGCCTTGCTGATGACTACTTAGCCCTGTTTTGGGCCTAGCCTTTCAATGCAGCAATCCAGCCCCAGGGAGAGAAACTAATGACTGGAGAAGTTTCTAGGCAAGTGCAGAAAATGACACGGGATGAACATATGTATGAACATCAAGTTCAGGATCCCGAGCAGGTGTCAGAAATTTCACTTCACCCCATCCCAGCAAGGCTGCTGTATTTGGGGAAGACATTCTTTTAAGAGAGGAGGATATTGTGGAAAATCAGTAGGCAGCAGGAGATGGCTCTCTTGATCCTACTCCCATTTCAAATGCTTCCCTGGGGGCCTCTTTATTGCCCTTCTGCTCCCCCAGGTGCTTTCCTCTTTTCGTGAGCCATTGTCATCCATCCCTCTTGCTCCCCAGTCAGGTGCCAGACTTTTAGGAGGCCCCCCAGAGCACTGGTGGTGAAGCCTAGCAAAGCAATGCATTTGCCATCTAAGATAAAACACTGATACTTTGGAAGCAACGCTCCCACATTTTGAATTGCATCAAGAAAAGAAAATGAAAGATTAGGTGCTTAATCTTCACCCTTCAGTAAACCCCCAAACAATGAATCTTAAAGTTATCCCTACAGGCCCACGTGTCTTTCATCTCTGGCTGAAATGGGGTGTCTGTTTCTACACATCCAGTTGATCCTTGAACAAATGCAGGGGCCAGGGGTGCCAACCCCTGCTCAGTTGAAAATCTTGCACTTAACTTTTGACTCCCCAGAAGCTTAACGACTAATAACTTACTGCTGACGGGAAGCTTTATCGATAACATGAACAGCCAATCCACACATATTTTGTATGTTCTATGTTTTCTATACTGGATTCTTACAATAAAGTAAGCTAGAGAAATGAAATGTTATTAAGAAAATCATAAGGAAGAGAAGATATATTCACTATTTGTAAATATTAACTATTTGTTAACAGTAAATATTTACTATTATATTATATTCACTATTTGTTAAGTGGAAGTGGATCATCATACAGGCCTTCACCCTGGTTGTCTTCACACTGAGCAGGCTGAGGCGGAGGAGGAGGAGGGGTTGGTCTTGGTGTCTCAGGGGTGGCAGAGGAAGAAGAAAATTCAGGTATAAATGGACCCACGCAGTTCAAACCTATGTTGTTCAAGGGTCAGCAGTCTAGGGAATGTTTCACCCTTGTATTCTATTCTTTATTCGTAGAATTAAAATAGAAATCCTGAAAATGCCCCCTGTGGTTTTCACCTGGATGTGTATTAAGAAGGGTTAATTTTTTCACTTGCTTAACCCTGAGAACACAGCATTGACTTGAAAGTTACTGTATGGAAAAGCACTAAGGAAACAGCCTTCAGTCACATTCCTTCCCTGGACTGTAGAGTGGCCGGTTTTGCCTGATGGTGGCTCTGAATGACCAAAGTGACAGGCAGCATCTAGGCAGGGCTGTGCACAGTCACCGCCGCTGGATTTCAAAGTTCCCGAATCAAGATCGTCTGACCCGTTCTCCTGCTCGTTGGCAGGTTCTGTCTCCAGCAGGCTTTGAGGATGAAGGCTGCGGGTATTCTGACCCTCATTGGCTGCCTGGTCACAGGGGCTGAGTCCAAAATCTACACGCGCTGCAAACTGGCAAAAATATTCTCGAGGGCTGGCCTGGACAACTACTGGGGCTTCAGCCTTGGAAACTGTGAGATTCTTTCTTTCCTCCTCTCTTTCTGTCCTTGACCTCCCCCTGAGATGTTGAAGGTCCTGGCCACACTCCCCGCTGTGTCTTCCCAGCTAACCATGCTCTGCCCTCACCGCGCCCAGGGGCGGCTGCCGGCCTAACTGTGGCTCCCTGGGTCTCCTCTCCTTCCTCCCCGGCCCCTCATTTCCTCATTCCTGGACTCCTGCCCTTACGACACCAGCCAGGGAAGGGGAAAGTAACGCCACCTCTGCTGGCATTGTGGGAAGAGAGGGACCTGACTTTTGTTCTAGATTAGGCTCAGTCCCTGACTGGGTGTGCAGCTTCAGGTGTGCCACCCCAGCCCCCAATGTGCCCCCGGTGTGCCCCCTGGGTGCATACCTGTCCTGCTCCGCCCCAAGGAGTATTGGGAGGAAGCAGTCAGTTAACAGGGATAAGGAAACTCACCCTCAGACCAGGCTTAGAGCAAACAATGCACTTCCTTTGCTGACATTTCTGGCTTTGCCCCTCCAGGGATCTGCATGGCATATTACGAGAGCGGCTACAACACCACTGCCCAGAGGGTCCTGGATGACGGCAGCATCGACTACGGCATCTTCCAGATCAACAGCTTCACGTGGTGCAGACATGGAAAGCTGCAGGAGAACAACCACTGCCACATCGCTTGCTCAGGTGAGGCTCTGACTTTCAGCGATGCCATCCTGGGGACCAGGCGAGAAAGCCGACAACAGGATCACCAGCCACGTTTTGCTTTAACTAAAATTTGGAATTCAAGCTTGCAAATAGGTCTGTTCCAGATTGGTAAATTATGCAACAGTTTCCAAGGTGACACTCAGGATCCTGCGGCTGACTTGTCCAAAGATGACTTATTCCTTGTAGGACAGTTTTATGAAGCCCTCCCCTAAAGCAGGGGGATGGACAGATGACCTTACTGCCCTTTCATGTATAGAGATATTTGATGTCTGCAGTAAGAAAAAAGAAGCTGCCTGCCGGCTGCTTTCCATAAGCAATTCACTCCAAGGATGCAGTATGTACCTCTCTGAACAGAAAGAGATGAATACTCTTTATATTTCTTTCTCTTGTCTTTTCTTCTCTCTTTTTTTTTTTTTTTTTTTGAGACAGGGTCTCACTCTCTTGCCCAGGTGGCACATTCATAGCTCATTGCAGTCTTGACCTCCAGGACTCAAGCAACCTTCCCTCCTCTGGGTGGCTAGAACTACAGGCATATGCCCCACTATTTTTATTATTTTTTTGGTACAGACAGAGTCAGTCTGTGGGGTCTCGCTATGGGGTCTCACCCAAGCTGGTCTTGAACTCCTGGCCTAAGGTGTCGACTTCACTCTTGTACCTTACATGGCAAAAGGGACTTTGTGGATGTGAACAAGGATCTGAGCTTGAGCAAGAGAGATTATCCTGGGCAATGTTGAGTGAAGCCAGTCTAATCTCATGAACCCTAGAAGGAGAGAATCATGCCCAGCATACCGAGTCATTAAAACAGCATTGAATTCACTCAGAAAGGAAGTTAGGTTTCTATTGCTGCCCTAACAAATGACCCCAAACTTAGTGGTTTAAACACCACAAAATTTCTTTAGTTCTCTAGGCTGGAAGAGTGCCAAGGGATTCACAGGGCTGAAGTCAAGGTGCTGGCAGGTCTGTTTTCCTTTCTGGAGGTTCTGCAGGAAGATCCATGTCCTTGCTCATTTGGGATTTGGCAGAGTTCAGTTCCTTGTGGGTATTGAACTGAGATCCCTGTTGCTTGCAGGTTGTCACCCAAGGGCCATTCCAGGCTTCTAGGGACTACTCACACCCCTTGACTCATGGCCCCTTACTCCATCTTCACAGCCAGCAATGATGGGTCGAGTCGTTCTCACACTTTGAATCTCTCCTCCTTCTTCTCTCATTGGATCCTTCCGTGACCACACCTGGGCAAGATTCTCTGCTTCTAACAACTCATGCAAAGCCCCTTTTGCCATGTAAGGTACAAGAGTGAAGTCAGAGGGTAACCTTAGGCCAGGAGTTCAAGACCAGCCTGGGTGAGACCCCACGGCAAGACCCTACAGCCAGACTCTGTCTCTACAAAAAAATTAAAAATAGCCAGGCATATGCCTGTAGTTCTAGCCACCCAGAGTACATTTTCTGAGAACCAAGTGGTTAAATTTTTTACCTCCTATATCATAAAGAATCCTGACTGGAAGACAGAAAAAATGCAAACTGGGATACTGGAAGAGAATGTTAATAAAGACTGTACTTACAAAGATCTGATCAAATCATAGAAAAACCATGGCAATAGTGAAGTGAGGGATTAGGAACCCCTTGCCCAAAAACGAATGGAAAGAGAGCTGTGACCAGCACTGAGGTACAAAAGGTCTGCAGGGAGAAGTCTGCCTTCTAGGATCTGAGATCTTCCCTCAAGGGACGTGACTTGTGCTGAGTGACCTGACAGAAAAAAAGCTGGAAGATACTATATGTATATCCCAACCTCAGTGTCCTGTCTCTGTTCCTTCCCTGCTGATGCCTACTCTTATTTAAACTCCTCCAGAAGTCAGAGGACATGGGAATCCATTGACGCCAACTGTGTGTGTTGGCCTCCGAGTGCACAGAGCATGGTGGAGAAAGGTAGAGAGTGGATCCGTCAGGGCAAAGATGAGATATTCAGCTCAGCTCCCATGCACTCTCTCTCACAAAACTACAGGAAAATGTGCTCCACCAAAAGAATAAACTAAAACAATGAAGAGGAAACGCAGTTCAGGAAACAAGGGACTCGATAAGGGAGAAAGGCAAGAGGAATGCCCAGCCTGAGAGTGAAGGATGATCCCAGGTTGAGTTTTATTATAGAGTTCTAGTTACATCTCATTAAGGTCAGAGAATATGGTCTATAACAGCGGCCCCCAACCTTTTTGGCACCAGGGAACAGTTTGTGGAAGACAAATTTTCCATGGACCAGGGGAAGGAGGATGGTTTCAGGATGATTCACACATATTACACTTATTGTCCACTTTATTTCTGTTATTATTTCATTGCAATATATAAGGAATAATAATGCAACTCACCATAATGTAGAATCAGTGGGAGCCCTGAACTTATTTTGCTGCAACTACATAGTCACATCTAGGGGTTATGGGAGACAGTGACAGATCATCAGGCATTAGATTCTCATAAGGAGCACGCAACCTAGATCCCTCACAAGTGAAGCTCACAGTAGGGTTTGCACTCATATAAGAATCTAATGGTTAGCTGTTGATCTGACAGGAGGTGGAGCCCAGGCAGTAATGTGGGAGATGGGGAGTGTCTGTAAATACAGATGAAGATTCACTCACTTGCCTGCCGCTCACTTCCCGCTGTGAGGCCACAGACCCATGATTCAGGGGTTGGAGATTCCAGGTCTATATGATTTGAAACCTTTACTATTTCTTTAACCTTGTTTTACAGCACAGCAAATGTGTCTTACAGTGATTGTGCATTTGGAAAAAATGTGTATTTTATATTTGGTATGGATGTTCTATAAATGATTGTTACATCCTTTCTGATTTTCTCACTTGTTCTATTATACAGTGAGAAATAGATATTGAAATTTGCAACTATCATTTTAGTTTTGCCTATTTCACCTTTCAGTCTTGTCCATTTTTGAAGCTTTGTTCTTAGGCAGATATTCTTTGAGGATTGTTATGTCCTTGTATTGAATTGACTCTTTTATCACTGGAGTCAATGTTTCTGCTTAACTCTGGTGCTATTTCTCATCCAGAAATCTACTTTGCTTGATAGCAGTATAGCCCACTCTCGCTTTCTTTGAGGAAATATTTGCATAGTATGTTTCTTTCCATCCTCTACTTTTAATCCATCTGTGTCTTTATATTTAAGGTGAATTTCTTATAGGTAATGTATAGGTATGTGTTGCTTTTATATGCATTCTGATAATTACTGTTTTCAGTAGGAGTGATTAAACCATAGGTCAGCAACTGTTTGCCTAAAGGGCCAAATGGTAAATATTTTAGGCTTTTCAGGCCATATGGTTTAGAATGCTACTACCCAACTATGACGTAGTGTGAAAGCAGCCATAGAAAGTACGTAAATGAGTAGGCCTGGCTGTGTTCCAATAAGGCTTTATTTACAGAAATGGGAGGTTGGCCTGTAGGTTATGCCATGATTAGGCCATTTGCATTTAATGTGATTACTGATCTGGCTAGTTTGTTTTCTTTCTTTCTTTCTTTCTTTCTTTCTTTCTTTCTTTCTTTCTTTCTTTCTTTCTTTCTTTCTTTCTTTCTTTCTTTCTTTCTTTCTTCTTTCTTTCTCTCTCTCTCTCTCTCTTTTTTTTTCTTTTTTTTTTTTTGATAGAGTCTTGCTCTGTCACCCAAGCTGGAGTACAGTGGCGCAATCTCGGCTCACTGCAACCTCTGCCTCCTGGGTTCAAGTGATTCTCCTGCCTTGGCCTCCTGAGTAGCTGAGACTACAGGCACATGCCACCATGCCCGGCTAATTTTTTGTATTTTTTTTAAGTAGAGATGGGGTTTTGCCGCGTTAGCCAGGATGGTCTCGATCTCCTGACCTTGTGATCTGCCCACCTTGGCCTCCCAAAGTGCTGAGATTACAGGCACGAGTCACTGCACTCGGCTAATATGGGTAGCTTTAAATTACATCTTGCTATTTTGTTTTCTGTTTGTGCCATCTATTCTTGGTTCCATTTTTTCTGCCTTCTTTTGAATTTATTGAATATTTTTTAGTATTCTCTTTTATTTCCTCCATTGGTTTGTTAGCTATACTTCAATTTTGTTTTCAGTAGTTGCTTTAGGGTTTCCAATAGGCATCATTATCTTATTACATTCTACCTTCAAATAACACACCACTTCACATGTAACATATGAGTTTCTTAACAGTATACTTGTTTTTCCTATTCCATCCTTTATGCTGTGTTGTCACGCATTTTTCTTCTATATTTGTATACCTCACAATGCATTTTTATAATTTTTTCTTTAAACAATTGTCTTTTAAATACATTTCTAAATGAGAAAAAAGTTTTATAGTATTTATTACATACTTACTATTTCCAATACTCTTCATTCCTTTGGTGGATTTATTTGAGCAGACAGTTAATTGATATCATTTTCCTTCAGCCTAAAGAACTTTCTTTAACTTTGTTTTGTTTTGTTTTAGAGTAGAGGTCCATTAGCAAGCATTCTCTCTGTCTGAAAATATCTCTGTTTATTTTGATTTTGAGGAATATTTTCTTTACATATAAAATTCTGGGCTGACAGTTCTTTTCCACCTCAAGTTGTTGTTGTTTTGAGACAGGGTCGTGCTCTGTCCCCAAACAACACTGTGAGTGTAGTGGCATGATCACAGCTCACTGCAGCCTTGACTTCCTGAACTCAAGCAATTCTCATGCCTCAGCCTCCTGAGCAGCCGGGACCACAGGCATGTGCCACCGTGCCTGGCCGATTAAAAAAAAAAAAAAAAAATTGTAGCGATGGGGTCTTGTCATGTTGCCCAGGCTGGTCTCAAACTCCTGGGCTCAGGCAATCCTCTCCCCTCAGCCTCCCAAAGAGCTGGGATTACAGTTGAGCCACCACACTTGGCTTCAAGTTTTTAAAGATATTCTGTTGCCTTCTGGCTTGCCTTGTGTATGATGGGAAACCAGTGATTTCCTTCTGTTTGTCCCTGGTATGTAATACTTCTTGTTTTTCTCTAGTTGTTTTAAAGATTTTCTCTTTGTCACTCATTTTCAGCAATTCAATGATGTGTGATATTTGTGTTTATCTTACTTGGTATTCATTAACATTCTGTATTCCCTGAGTTTATAATTTTCATTAAATGTGAAAACATTTCAGCCATTCTTTCTTCTAATGCTTTTATTTTCTCTTTCAAGAATTCTAACGGCATGTATGTTTGATCACTGATGCTGTCCCATTCATCATTGAGGTTCCTTGTTTTTTAGCCTTTTTCCCTCTCTGTGTTTTATTTTCAATAGCCTCCATTGTTACGTCTTCAAGTCTGCTGTTACTTTTTTTTTTAATGCTAATCTATTAAACTTATTGATTGGATGTTTCTTTTCAGATACCGTGTTTTTTATTTGGCATCATAATTTTTTGTATCTTTTATTTCATTTTATTCATGTTTCTCTTTAAGCCCTGGATATAAATAATCATATTTATAAGCAGTGCTTTAAATTTCTTATCTGCTAATGCAATCAACTGTCATTTCTGGGTCTTGCCCTTGACTGATCTTTCTCCTGGTATGTGTCACGTTTCCCTGCCTCTGCACAAGGAATCACTTTTTATTGAATACGCACACAGTGTATGTGTTGATGGCTGTTGTGAGTCTTCAAGTCTTGTCTTCTTAGTTTAAAAGAATTTAAACAAGAGACACACAGCAAAGGAGATGTAGCATAAAGTAATTTATTGAGAAAGAGAAAGACTCTTTTGAAAGTTAGGCACAGAATGGACAGTACACTCTGAGAGAGGGAGATTTCAGGTCTGGCGGCTCGTGAAGATGGGACAGCAAAGACAGGAGCAAGGGATGCTCCCTTTATGAGAGTCTTCCATGGTTATTCATAAGCGGGTAGGAAGAGGTGTTGCTAGTAAGCATGTTCTGGGCAGTCCTCCTGGTACATTTGTGTAGTAGCTGTACATGCTTGTTCATACATCTCATGTGTCATTAGCACCTTAAATCTCCACCCAGGGATGTGTTTTTTATTATTATAATGAGCAAGGGGTTAGTCTGAGGACAGGTAAAGTCAAAATGTGCATGTTCCCTACAGGGGAAATTCCCTTCTGGAGACAGCTTTGTTTGAATGAGCTGGCCTACATGCAGTATGAATGCTGAGACTCATGGTGTTGACTGGACGGATCACCACAGTTGCCATATCCCGAGGGTGTGGTTGCTTCCTTGCCTACTTATGGCACCTCATATGCGACATTGTTGAGTGTCTAGATTATGTTGTCTTCCTTTAAGGAGGGTTGAATTTCTTTTGCCAACCAGTTAAGTTTATTCTGATCAGTTTAACCCTTTTAAGACTTGCTCTTAAACTTGGTTAGTGAAGTTCTGGATTAGTCTTTATGGTAGGACTAGTTTAGTCCCACTACCAACGCATGACTACGCATCCAGTATCTCTTTTGTTTTTTGGGTTTTTTCTTTTCTTTTTTCTTTTTTCTTCCTTTTTTTTTGATGCAGTTTTGGTCTTGTTGCCCAGGCTGGAGTGCAATGGTGTGATCTCGGCTCACTGCAACCTCTGCCTCCCAGGTTCAAGCGATTTTCCTGCCTCGGCCTCCCGAGTAGCTGGGATTACAGGCGTGCGCCCCCACGCCTGGCTTATTTTTATTTTTAGTAGAGATGGGGTTTCTCCATGTTGGTCAGGCTGGTCTCAAAACTCCCAACCTCAGGTGATCTGCCTGCCTCAGGTTCCCAAAGTGTTGGGATTACAGGTGTGAGCCACTTGGCCGGCCTAGTTTCTCTTTTGAATGTGCTGAGGATTCAGCAAGGTCTATTACCTCGGGCTCGTCAAAAATCAAATGTCTTCCAGCCCTGCATGAGGTTCATAACTGCCCTGCTCCTGGCAGTAGTTGTCGGCCTAGCCCTGTGGAATTTTACCTATGCATACTCAGTTTGGCCTTCAGTCAATGACTGGGTGGAATCCCTTTGCAGATTTCTGCTGCTCTTCTGGGTAGCTCCTGCCTCCCAGGTATTCTTCACAAAATCTGAGCTGCCTTGGCATCTGATGTCTGTCTCCTCCTCTGAGATGGCCATCCCCTGCCTGGTTCTACCTCCCTGGTCTGCAGAGCTCCTCTGGGCAGAAAGTCATGGCAATCACAGTGTTCACTGTGTTTTTCTCTCTCTCAAAGACCATGATCCTGCATTGCCAGTTGTCCAATGTCTGAAAACAATTTTTCATTTATTTTGTCTGGTTTTCTAGTTGTTTACAGTGGGAAGAGAAATCTCTGACTCCATCATGGTCATGTTTGACTTTAAATGCAGATTACTAATTTAATATTGTTCAGTTTCATTCCAATTAAGGACATCTGGGGCAAGGGTCTATCTGCAAGACAATCTTAGATTCTAAGAAATTAAAGTGTCAGAAGGTTCATGGTCAGAGGTAAAATGACACTCATATCTGTTTTCTTATCATAAAGAGCATGGGATTTTCAGGGATAGCTTTAAAATAGAAAACAAGATATTTGTTCTATGTACTAACCACTCTTCCGTGGCAGGCTTCCCTTAGCCTCAGGCCAGAGGGGCTTTTATTAGAACAATGTCATTGTGTCCCACATATTATAGAATTAGCAACATTTTGTCATGGGAACCTGAAAAAAAAGAGCATCAGGATGTGTATACAAGGTATGTGATGTTATATGCACGTACAGTATAGATACATTTCATGCTCATTTTCTTTTCTTTTCTTTTCTTTTCTTTTTTAATAGAGACAGGGGTTTCGCCATATTGCCCAGGCTGGTCTTGAACTCCTGGGCTCAAGTGATCCTCCCACCACGACCTCCCAAAGTGCTGGGATTACAAGCGTGAGCCACTGCACCCAGCCCGTGCCCATTTTCTGAAGCTAGACAATCTCCTCACTCTCATTCCAAATTGTATTCCTAAAATTCCTGCCTACTTTCCCTAAACTATTTGGAGAGAAAGTCGATGATATATTCGTATATATAAAGCATATATAAACACACACATTCATATACCTACACATATACACACACATAGTGTACAAAATTTCTGATGTAATGACAGTATTTTCCCCAACAGCACAGATGTCATTAAAATAAGAGCATTTCAGGAAAAAAATGATTACTGACTCTCTATCTAGTCTAGTGCACTTATATTAATCTTATTTCTCATCACCCTGGTATCTGAATTGGCCTTTGTCACCTCACGGGGGAAAGAGATGAACATCGAGGGCGTGGTGGCTGCTAGATTTCACTTGGGAGGCAGGAGGATGCTGAGGAGAGACAGGGATACTTCGAAGTAGAACTAACAAAACTGAAAATAGGACTGAAGCTCTTTTTGTGTTGATTGTTGCTGTTTTCTGTTGGATGTGGAAGAATAAACGATTCTTTGCTATTCAATGTAACCCTTTCCTTATTCATGTTTGACTGGACAGAATTGTCTATTTAAAGTAAATTGAGCAAAACAATTCTTGGCAGGAATCCTCATTTGAAAAGTGCCATCTTAACTCATGTCTGCCCCTCTGCGGCTATTTCTTGTAAAAACAGCTCAGAGCTGTGTAGCGTTCTTGATTTCCCACCACCCACCTTCTCTAACATGTTTTCAGTTTTTCCTTTTTTCCTTTTTTTTTTTTTTGGACAGAGTCTCGTTCTGTCACCCAGGCAGGAGTGCAGTGGCGCAATCTCAGCTCACTGCAACCTCCGTCTCCCAGGTTCAAGCAATTCTTGTGCCTCAGCCTCCCGAGTAGCTGGAATTACAGGCGTGTGCCACCACAGCCAGCTAATTTTTGTATTTTTAGTAGAGACAGGGTTTTGCCATGTTGGCCAGGCTGTTCTTAAACTCCTGACTCAAGTGATCTGCCTGCCTCAGCCTCCCAAAGTGCTGGGATTACAGGTGTGAGCCACCGCACCTGGTCAACGTACTTTCCTAAACAAATTCAGTCATGTCCAACGAGTACTTTCAAAACATCCCAATTGTGCAACAAAACGCTCTAACAACGTAGGAGGGGGCGAGCAACTGTAGGCGGTGTGCGCTTCCTGGTCCTGCATGGCCTGACCCTTTCAGGAATCCTTACAGGGCATTGCCAGCCAAGCGAACTGCCCTGCCCCCAGTACAAATGTGCTCTTTCTGTACATGCCTGGGATGACCTCCAATCCTAGAATGATAGAATGTTATCTGCTTCCTCCTCACTGTGTCCCTCCAACCCCTAGAGACAGCCCCAAACCCACGTCTCCCAGGAAATATGCTAGACCACTTCCAAACACAAACCAGTGTCTCAGCATTTATCAAGCGCTTATGCACCCAAGATAAAGCGTCTCTAAGTAATTTGAACATATATCAAGGTACAAAATGCTTAAGTTTGGATAACCTCATAGGAAATAATTACTAGAAAAAATAAAAGTATACTTTTATCATCAACTTTATTACTATATAGTGTTTTATGAGCAGGAATCTTTCTTAAGTGGCCTCTGTCGGAAGAAGGAATCAGAGGAAAACAGAATTTAAGCCCTCTATGGGAATACAGGCTCATTAACTGGGTGAGCAACCCCAGTTTATAGGGATCAAATGGTACCCACAGAAATGGTGGTTCTGAGGACTGATGGAGATTTTGTGTGAAGAGATTTGACATGTGCCTGACATAGAGTAGGATTTCAATAAAGTATTAGCTAGTGGTAATAGCTATTATTATTCCAAATATTTATATCTCAAGAAGATAGGCAAAAGACTTTTTTTGTTGTTTGTTTGTTTTTTTGAGATGGAGTCTCACTCTGTTGCCCAGGCTGGAGTGCAGTGACTCGATCTCGGCTCACTGCAACCTAGGCCTCCCGGGTTCAAGTGATTCTCCTGCCTCAGCCTCCCTAGTAGCTGGGACTACAGGCACGTACCACCACGCCCAGCTAATTTTTCATATTTTTAGTAGAGATGGGGTTTCACTGTGTTAGCCAGGATGGTCTCCATCTCCTGACCTCATGATCCGCCCTCCTCGGCCTCCCAAAGTGCTAGGATTACAGGCGTGAGCCAGGGCGCCCGGCTGGCAAAAGGCTTTTATAAGCCGATATGGCTTTAGTTTTCACTGTAGAACTATAAACCAAATGCTAGCGAATTTGCATATGTTGTTTCAATTGCTCTTATAGATGATGTATTTTGTTAGTTTTTCTCCTGGTTAATATAATTTTGTTTTAAATAAAAATTAAGCCACATTTAGAATAAATTTGCTTAAAAGAAATCTATCACTACATTTATCTTCTAGTGAAGCCTAACTGAGAAAGCCAAAAATTAGCAACTCAAGGAAATAGCAGGCTCAAGGAAAAATTCCACCTTCAACTGAGTTAATAGAATAATTTGGAATTACAATGCTCTATTGAAAGCAACATTTTATGCTAACATTATTTTTGGTTATTTTTCTGGTAATAAAAGTAGTACATTTCTATTGTAAAAACTTTTAGAAGATACACAGTAAAGATTTAAAAGTATTGGTGAACCCACAGTTAAGAGTCAATCTTTCTTAAACTACTGGTGAACTAATGACTATCTTTTTTTCCTAAACCAGTGCTGTCTAACAGAACTTTCCATGATGATGAAAATGTCTTCCATCTGTGCTGTCAAACATGAGAACCACTAGCCATGAGTGGTTATAAAGTATCTGAAATATAGCTAGAACAAATAAGGAACTACAGTTTTAATTGTGTTTAATGTTAATTAATTACAATTCTTTTTTTTAACATTTTTTCCAGATTTATTGAGGTATAACTGACAAATCAAAATTGTATACATTTAAATAACATAATTTGATATATTTATAAATTGTGAAATGATCACTACAGTAGAGTTTAACATCACCTCACATAGTTGCTGTGTGTGCATGTGTGTGTGTATGAGAGAGAGACAGAACACTTAAGATCTACTCTCAGCAAATTTCAAGTAAGCAATACAGTATAATTAACTATGATAATCATAGTATACATTAGATGCACAGACCTTCCTCACCTTATAACTGAAAGTTTGGACCCTTCCATCAGTATCTCCCCATTTTCCTCACCAGCCACTGCTCTACTGTCTGCTTTTATGAGTTGAACTTTTGTAGATTTTGCATATGCATGAAATCATGTGGTATTTGTCTTTCTATGTCTCACTTCCTTCACTTAGCATGATGTCCTTCCGTTCATCCATGTTATTGCAAATGTCAGCATTTCCTTCTTTTCCAAGACTGAATAATACTCCACTCTCTATACAGACATATTTTTATCCATTCATCTGTCAACAACTATAATTTTAATTTAAATTATCACATGTTGCTAATGTCTGCCATATTGGACAGTACAGCTCTTGATGGATATTTTTATGATATTGGGAACTTAACATTGCATTGGGAGCATTTCTCTATATTATTAAATATCCTGGGAAAACATAATTCAAATGGCTCTTTATTTTATTAAATGAAGGTATTATGATTAATTTGAGTATCACTGATGATGAGGCAATTAGATTTTTTCATTTTAACTCTTGTAAATAAAGCTATAGTAAACCACTTTGTAAAGAAATATTTGTCTAGCCTCAAGACTATTTCTTTAGGATAGATCTAGAGAGAGAAATTATTAGGTGAAAGGATAAAAAGCTCTTTAAGGCTCTGAACGTATGCTGCTATGTTGGTTTCCTGAGACGCTGAATCCATTATACTCCCACCAGCAAGTATCCAGAGAACTTGCCTCTCTGTGCCCTTGTCAACATCGAGCATTACCCAATTCTCTTTAAAAAAAAAAAAATTACTTTGTGTAATTGACAAGCAGAAATGAGATCAACTGGTTTGAGTATTTTTGTCCTTGGTTGGTGGTTGTGGTGGTCATGGAGATGGGCCTCCCAGATCCCCTGCTAAGGGAAGACATGCCGCCCCTGCTGCAGTTGTGTGATGAGCAGACAGTATCTGCCACCTGCTTCAGGATCAGCCTCAGGTGCAGGTTGTTCCCTTCCGGGGTGGCCCACACCCAGTGGGCTCACTTGAAATTTAAAGTAAATAACATAATTTGATATATTCATAAATTGTGAAATGATCACTACAGTCGAGTTTAACATCACCTCCCATAGTTACTGTGCGTGCATGTGTGTGTGTATGAGAGAGAGAGAGAGAGAGAGAGAGAGAAACACTTAAGATTTACTCTCAGCAAATTTCAAGTGAGCAGAGGCAGAGGCATGCGAACCTGGCAGATGGGCAGTGCTCACTCGGGAGCTCATGGCTGGGCTGCCCGAGGAATTGCTGGGTCTGCATCACATATGGACATCTGTCTGCCCATCCTGCTTCCCCCCCATCCCATTCCTTTCATAGGTGTGGATTGCTGAAAATTTCTGGCATCTCAAACCCATCTCAGCATCAGCTCCTGGAGGACTCAACTTGCAGAAGAAGTAATGTTGAACTATGTTTTACTTATTTGCCTTTTTCTGTCATGTTTGTGTTGAGGATCTTGAGGCCGCTTCTAAGCAAGCAGGAAAGAGTGTGGATATCAACTAATACATTTCAATTCAAAGATTTGTTATGTCTGAAGCAATAGAAAAAATAATAGATGGCGGGGTGTGGTGGCTCATGCCTGTAATCCCAGCACTTTGGGAGGCCAAAGCCAGAGGATTGCTTGAGCCCAAGGGTTTGAGATTAGCCTGGGCATCATGGTGAAACCTTGTCTCTACAAAAATAAAAATAAAAAAGGGTCAGGCACGGTGGTGCACACCTGTATTCCCAGCTACTTTGAAGGCTGAGGTGGAAGGATTGCTTGAGGCCAGGAGGTTGAGGCTGCAGTGAGCATAACAGCTTGGGTTATACCACTGCACTCCAACTCGGGTGACAGAATGAGATTCTGTCTCAAAAAGAAAACAGAAAAGGGAAAGTAATAAAGACAAAAACTCACGTATTTGATTTAAAACTTAAAACTTTCTGCACACGAAAAACACTCTGGATAAAAATTTTTTAAGACACAAACTGAAAAATGACAATAGACAAAAGTTTAACGTTTACCTGTAAAGACACCTTACATGTCAAACTAACTCAAATACAAAAAACACTGTACTATCCTGTCTTATGTGTCTTTTTTTTTTTTTTTTTTCTTAAGACAGAGTCTCACTCTGTTCCCCAGGCTGGAGTGCAGTGATGTGAACACAGCTCATTTCAGTTTTGACCTCCTGGGTTCAAGTGATTCTGCCACCTCAGACTCCCGAGTAGCTGGGACCACAGGTGTGTCCCATCACACTAGGCTAATTTTTTTTTTTATGTTTTGTAGAGATGGGTTCTTGCTATGTTGCCCAGACTGGACTCAAACTCGGCCTCAAGGGATCCTCCTACCTCAGCCTTCCAAAATGCTGGGATTGCAGGTCTGAGCCACCACGCCTGGCTTGCGCCTATTTCTTTAGGACATAAAGAGCATTTTCACATGGCATCTTCTCTAAACACATTTCCAAAAACCCTTCAGGATTGGGCTCTTCCTCTGAAACGTCAGGTAGTGCAAGATGAAGATGATCTTAAAACAAAAACAAAGTTCTTTTCATTATGAAGCAGTTTAACAATAATGAGACTGTGGCTTTGCAGGGAAAATTATAGTTCTTCCAACCTTCCCATTCCAAAAAGACTGAGAAAAGTGAAGTAAACTTCAGTTGGGGTCCCTCTCCAACAACAAAGTCTCACCAAACCCTGATGTCTTCTCTCTCTTACAGCCTTGATCACTGATGACCTCACAGATGCGATTATCTGCGCCAGGAAAATTGTTAAAGAGACACAGGGAATGAACTATTGGTAAGGGTCTTTCCTTGGGAGACTTTGGCCATCATGGGCAAAACCTAGTGTGTGTACTCATCACAGCTGTGGTAGAACTGACAAAGTCACGTCTGTAGAGTGGTGCAACCAATGGAACGAGATCTTGTTTATATTCTCCTCCATCGATGTGCGGGTGTGCAGTGAACACAGTAGTACATAGAAGGGGAGAAGAGAGATGGTGTGTCTGGAATTGGTGGGTTCTTGGTCTCACTGACTTCGAGAATGAAGCTGCGGACCCTCGTGTTGAGTCTTAGAGTTCTTAAAAGATGGTGTGTCCGAAGTTTGTTTCTTCTGATGTTCGGATGTGTTCGGAGTTTCTTCCTTCTGGTTGGTTTGTGGTCTCACTGGCTTCAGGAGTGAAGCTGCAGACCTTTGCGATGAGTGTCACAGCTCTTAAGGCAGCGCATCCGGAGTTGTTCGTTCTTCCCGTCCAGAGTGGTTTGTTTCTCCCGGTGGGTTCGTGGTCTGGCTGGCCTCAGGAGTAAAGCTGCAGATCTTCGCAGTGAGTGTTACAGCTCACAATGGCAGCGCAGACCCAAAGAGTGAGCAGCATCAACATTTACTTCAAAGAGCCAAGGAACAAGGCTACTACAACTGGAAGGGCACCGGAGGGGGCTGCCACTGCTGGCTCTGGCAGCCTGCGTTTATTCCCTTATCTGACCCCACCCACCCACATCCTGCTGATTGGCCTATTTTACAAAGGGCTGATTGGTTCATTGGTTCATTTTACAGAGAGCTGATTGATCCATTTTACAGAGCGCTGATTGGTCTGTTTTACAGAGGGCTGATTGGTCCGTTTTGACAGGGTGCTGATTGGTGTGTTTACAAACCTTGAACTAGACACAGAGTGCTGATTGGTGCATTTACAACGCTTCGGCTAGACACAAAAGTTCTCCAAGTCCCCATAGAATTAGCTAGACAAAGAGCACTGATTGGTGCGTTTACAAACCTTGAGCTAGACACAGGGTGCTGATTGGTGTGTTTATAAACCTTGCGCTAGACAGAGGGTGCTGATTGGTGCATTTACAAACCTTGAGCTAGACATAAAAGTTCTCCAAGTCCCCACCAGATTAGCTAGACACAGAGTGCTGATTGGTGCATTTACAATCCTCCAGCTAGACATAAAAGTTCTCCAAATCCCCACCTGACTCAGGAACCCAGCTGGCTTTGCCTGGTGGATCCCATGCAGGGCCACGAGTGGAGCTGCCCACCAGCCTCGTAAAAGGTGCCTGCACTCCTCAGCCCTTGCGCAGTCGAAGGGGAGTGTTGAGGAGCAGGGGGCGGTGCCTGTCCGGGAGGCTCAGGCTGCACGGGAGCCCACTGTGGGGGCGGGTTGGGGGGCCAGGCATGGCGGGCTGCAAGTCCTGAGCCCTGCCTCGCCGGGAGGCGGCTGAGGACCCGCAAGAATTTGAGCATGGCACGGGTGGGCAGGCAGTGCTGGGGGACACAGCGCCCCTTCTGCAGCTGTGCTAAGCCTGTCATTGCCCGGTGCAGCAGCGCTGGCCAGCCGCTCCGAGTGCGGGGCCTGCTGGCTGAGTGCGGGGCCCGCCGGCTGAGTGCGGGGCTAGCCAACCCTGTGCCCACCAGAAAATTGCGCTGGCCCACAAGCGCCAGGCGCAGCCTGGGTTCCCACCCGCACCTCTCCTTCCACACATCCCTGCAAGCAGAGGGAGCCAGCTCTGGCCTCGGCCAGCTCAGAGAGGGGCTCCCACACTGCAGCGGGTGGCGTTTAGGGCTCCTCAAGTATGGCCAGAGCCGATGCTGAGGTCGAGGAGGAGCGAGGGCTGCTAGCGCATTGTCACCTCTCAGTGGGATTGGGTTAAGACAATTTGCAATTGTTTTTCTTATTTATGTATTCCAAGCAATGGAGAAAGGTATTTTTCTAAAGTGACTTGGAAAGGGTCAATTGAGTCAATTCGAGAGAGGAAAAAAAAAACACTTGAGTTTGCTCTAGATTTGGATAAGATTTTGAGGGTTACAGCAACATTTTGAAGGGAAAGAAAATGAGCAGCAGTGAGAGGAAAGTGAGTAGGTCTGTGTCAGCAGAAAGTGTCCCCAGGATTGCACCTGGATCCTTGTATTACCTGCTGCTGTGTTCTGGTGAACATTGTCAGCCGGCCACACACTCAGAGAACCCGAATTTTCAGAGATGTGGGTATGTAATGAAATGACCCGTCCTTACAAAAGTCGATTGCTTGTTGCTGAAGCTAACAATAGCTAGGAGAAAACCAGGAGAGAAAAGTCTGAACAAGGCAAAATGACAGCGTTTTGCCTTGGATCTTAGAAGCAAATGAAATCCAACCCAGGGTTCTGCTGGCGATTTTGGTTAATTTCTGTAGGCTTTGAACCTAAGACGATTTGGATTGTCATGCTTCTTTCTGCTGCTCTTGCTTCCCTGTTGTCCTCAGGCAAGGCTGGAAGAAACACTGTGAGGGGAGAGACCTGTCCGACTGGAAAAAAGGCTGTGAGGTTTCCTAAACTGGAACTGGACCCAGGATGCTTTGCAGCAGCGCCCTAGGATTTGCAGTGAATGTCCAAATGCCTTTGTCATCTTGTCCTGTTTGCTCCCAATATTCCTTCTCAAACTTGGAGAGGGCAAACTAAGCTATATTTTTAAGAAAATAAATATTTTCATTTAAATGTTTCCACTCTGACTCGGTTCCCTTTTCTTCTTTCTCTCTCTCTTCTCTCTCTCTTTTCCTTCCTTCCTTCCTCCCTCCCTCCCTCCCCTCCCCTCCCTCCCTCCCTCCCTCCCTCCCTCCCTCCCTC
>NC_037677.1:19193985-19199458 GCF_003255815.1 Theropithecus gelada
CTCCCTCCCTCCCTCCCTCCCTCCCTCCTTCCTTCCTTCCTTCCTTCCTTCCTTCCTTCCTTCCTTCCTTCCTTCCTTCCTTTTTTCAGAATCTTGTGCTCTGTGCCCCAGGCTGGAGTGCAGTGCTGCGATCTCAGACCACTGCAACCTCCACCTCCCAGGTTCAAGTGATTCTTGTGCCTCAGCCTCCCGAGTAGCTGGGATTGCAGGCATGTGCCACCACACCCAGCTAATTTTTAGTATTTTTTAGTGGAGACAGGGTTTTGCCATGTTGCCCAGCCGGGTCTCCAACTCCTGAGCTCAATGTGATCTGCCTACCTTGGCCTCCCAAAGTCCTGGGATTACAGGTGTGAGCCACCACACCCCGCCCTGACTCAGTTTCAATAATGTCATAATGGCATCATGTTAAGACTTTTAAAATTGCCTCCAAAATGCTCTAGCCCTGGGGGAAACAAACTTCCCTTCTTCATTGTAGGGAGTCCTGGTTCCTGTGGTCATTCGAAACAAGACTCATTCGAAAACAACACTCCCTCATCTTCAGGGCCATCCTCAGAAACAGGACACATGCAGAAGGGTGAGGTTAAGAGCTAGGAGCACCTGAGGGGAGGAGCCCCCTTAAGAGTACCACAGAAGGACCATCTATGCATGCATACTGACAAGTCTAGACACCATTTGTCTACCTACACTCACTCAAGGGATGCGGAGAGACAAGGCAACTGAGATTCATGGTTTGATGACTACAATTCTCATAAAGGTTTTTAGTTGTATTTTCTGTATTTTGTATTCTGCATTTTCCAAGTTTTCCATGACATATCTTGCCATTAAAGAAAACCGTCCTCTTTTTTCCAGAAAAAATAAATAAATAAGACTCCCAGTGAGGCACAGTGGTTCACGCTTTTAATCCCAACAATTTGGGAGGCCAAGGTGGGAGGATTGCTTGAGGCCAGGAGTTCAAGACAAGCCTGGACAACAATAGCAAGATTCCGTCTCTACAACAATTTTTTTAACCCCTGCATGCATTAGGTATTTGTCCTAATGCTCTCCCTCCCCTTTCCCCCAAGCCCCCCAACAGGCCCCTGTGTGTGATGTTCTGCTCCCAGTGTCCATGTGTTCTCATTATTCAACTGCCACTTATGAGTGAGAACATGAGGTGTTTGGTTTTCTGTTATTGTGTTAGTTTGCTGAGGATGATGGTTTCCAGCTTCATCCATGTCCTTGCAAAGAACATGAACGCATTTTTTTATGGCTGCAACAATTTATTTTTAAATTGTAGCTTTTACCCCAAGTCCTGCTGGAAAGTCTAATAGGACAAAATAGATAAAATTGCAGCTCTTATCCCCAACATCCAGAGAGTTCCCCATGTTATTCCAACTTCTACTTATATCAAGCTTTTCAATCCCGGCCAAGGATGGCTTCAAATGTGGCCCAACACAAAGTAGTAGACTTTCTTAAAACATTATGAGATTTGTTTGTGATTTTTTTTTTTTTTTTAGCACATCAGGTATTGTTAGTGTTCATGTATTTTATGTGTGGCCTAAGACAATTCTTCTTCTTTCAGTGTGGCCCAGGGAAGTCAAAAGATTGGATACCCCGATTGGAAAACTGATTCCAAAAATAAGTGCTTCAAAATTCGAGATGAAAGAGCATTCGGGGCCCTACCATTAGACTCATCTATCTTTTTGCAAAACTCATAAAATTTCTAAGCATGCAATCCTACTCTTCCCCCATGTTTGATTTATTTCTATAAATAATAATTTAGGGTGAAAAATGCATTTTCCCAGATAATTTTCCATAAATAATGCCTTCAGAAATTCAAGAGGAAATGAATACTTCTATGCCTGAGTTATCTTTATTCAACAAAAGTATATTTTAGAAAAACCAACACTCATATTCCCCTTTATAGTTTCCAAGATATTTGGAAGTAGATTTTCATTTATTCCTCATGACCACATTATCTGCTGGTTACCAGGTACACTGAGCAGACTGTTGGGTCTTAGGTTATAGTAACTGGCTTACGTGGGGACATGTTTTCTGTGGGGACTCAGCTCTGCCTGATTCTTGGGACACCCCCTGCTATCCCCAGCATCTGGCTCTTTGTATCCCAGCTTGCTCCCTGTTGTTTGTTCCTCGATGCTTTCTGGTCTGGCCTGCGATTTTCTCTAGATGCCTTTTATACCAAGTATATCATTTCCCTGTAGATGTCCTTGCTCTTGGTTTTTCCCAAACTTGGAGGTTGTGCTACTCCCCTGCAGCCTATTCAAGCCTGGCCCAGCCAACATGAAACTCCCTGCTCCTCTAACCTCTAAAGCTCTTGCCTCTGATCTCATGGCAGGTGTGTGCTATAGGATTAGGTCACTGGGAATTGGTATCCTCATCCAGCCTGTAAGCTCCTTAAGGCCTGGACCATGTCTTTCACTGTTATATCGTCCACAGTCCTTTCTGCAGTGCTAAATGCATAATAGTTAACATTCAAAAATATTAGGTGTTGACCAGGCACAATGACTCAAGCTCGTAATCCTAAAACT
Source organism: Theropithecus gelada (assembly GCF_003255815.1). Classification (NCBI taxonomy): domain Eukaryota; kingdom Metazoa; phylum Chordata; class Mammalia; order Primates; family Cercopithecidae; genus Theropithecus; species Theropithecus gelada. Next base: position 19,196,511 of record NC_037677.1, read on the forward strand.
ATAGGAGGCCAAGGCAGGAGGATCAGTTGATCCAGGAATTGGAGACCAGCCTGGGCAGCACAGTGAGACCCCAACTCTACAAAAAGTACAAAGATTAGCTGGGTGTGGTGGTGCACACCTGTAGTCCCAGCTACTCAGGAGGCTGAGGTGGGAGGATCAGTTCAGCCCAGGAATTTCAGGCGTCAGTGAACTATGATCGAGCCACTGCACTCCAGCCTGGATGACAGAGTAAGACCCTGTCTCTTAAAAAAATTAATAAAAAAATTTCATGTTGGTTTTTTGTACCACTGGACACATGTGGAATCACAGACAGAATACAAATAAGACCTTGCATTTAGACATTTAGAACATTTTTGTTTTCAAATCAGGTTCATGTTTATTATTTCATATGCTTCTCATAACAACCTTGGGATACAGGGGAATGTAACCTTCACTCCATATACATGTCCCTGAGATACAGAAGGGGTACCTATTGCCCAGGGGCCACAGTGCCACAGCAGAGAATCCAAGAGGCCCCTGCTGCCGCGCTGGGATCTTCAGAACTCAGTGATAACGTGTCCTCGTTCCTTTACGAACAGGAAGTGCCAGAGTCCTTCACCTGTGTTCCACACAGCCACTTCCCTGAGTGTCTCAAATATGGCACAAACCCTAAGCTAGCCCATGAAAGATTTGCAGGAACAATTTAATCTCTTCGAGGTGAATTTCAAAAACAGAGACTTTATCAAGAAACCCAGAAAGATTTTCTCTGTGTCTCCAAAATAGAAGGAAAATGATCTAGATACCTAAAATTGAAATTCCCAATAAACAACAGTTACTTTTTCCAACGAGAAACCAATTACATTTTTTGATTTAAAAAGTGTAAGGGCCACACGTGGTGGCTCATGCCTGTAACCCCAGCACTTGGGGAGGCTGAGTCTGGAGGATTGCTTGAGCCCAGGAGGTGGAGACCAGCCTGGGCAACAGAGTGAGATCCCATCTCTATGAAAAAGTTTTGAAATTAACCAAGTGTGGTGGTACACGCCTGTAGTCCCAACTATTTGGGAGGCTGAAGTGGGAGGATTACTTCAGCTTGGGAGGTTGAGGCTGCAATGAGCTGTAATTATACCACTGCCCTCTAGTCTGGCTGGGCAACACAGCAAGATGTGTAGGCTAATTAGCCCACTCCAGGCCCACTCAGCCTCCTGGCGACATTTCTCCAGGGTATCGGGTTTCCTCTACAGTGCTTCTGTCTTGAAGGGTCCGACTGTTTGAGGATGGACATTGCCATCCGCCAGGGCTTGGGCTGAGAGCAGTTCTTCACACTCAGTGATGTCTGAGAATAGAAATTCACACATCTGGCTTGCAAAAAAGCCACAGCCAGGGAGAGCTTAGGATCCCGATCTGGGAGGACTCCTTGGTATAATAGAAGCTTTGGGAGCAACATGAGGCTCCTTGAGGGCCAGGAAGGCAGCTTCACAGCACTCTGCCTTGAACAGGTGATTCTTTTCCTCATTTTTCTCCCCTGTCTCATCCGATTCGGCAAGTGCAGGGAAACGGAACAGGGGACACTCAGAAACTGTTCCGATTCACAGATTCAGCAGGCACCTCGGTTTAAACTGATCCTCCAGTAACAGGAGAAAGAGAAGAGGAAGCACAAGGTCAGAAGCTAATAAACAGAATCTTGCTGGAGAACAGGAGAGAGAAGAGAGGCAAAGAATCTGTTTCCTTACACGAGGCTGCAGTTTGCACAATTTCTACCACTGGGGCCTCCTCGCTGACGTAACCCAAAAGACTCTTTTGGGTTTACGAAAACTGTGTTTTGAACAGAGACATTGTTTCACTCACCTTATTGGTTAGGCTCTGATCATAAGAATAATCTACATTCTTTGTAGGGTAGAAAATATTTTTCAAAACTCTAAAAATGAAAGAAAATAGGCTAGGCGCGGTGGCTCACACCTGTAATCCCAGCACTTTGGGAGGCTGAGGTGGGCGGATCACGAGGTCAAGAGACAGAGACCATCCTGGCCAGCATAGTGAAACCCTGTCTCTACTAAAAATACAAAAAATTAGCCGGGCGTGGTGGCGGATGCCTGTAATCCTAGCTACTCAGGAGGCTGAGGCCGGAGAATCGCTTGAACCCAGGAGGTGGAGGCAGCGAGCTGAGATTGCACCACTGCACTCCAGCCTGGGCAACAAGAGCAAAACTCCGTCTCTTAGTAAAAAGAAAAAGGGCCGGGTGCGGTGGCTCAAGCCTGTAATCCCAGCACTTTGGGAGGCCGAGGCTGGCAGATCACGAGGTCAGGAGTTCGAGACCAGCCTGGCTAACCCGGTGAAACTCCGTCTCTACTAAAAAATACAAAAAAACTAGCCGGGCGAGGTGGCGGGCACCTGTAGTCCCAGCTGCTAGGGAGGCTGAGGCAGGAGAATGGCGGGAACCCGGGAGGCGGAGCTTGCAGTGAGCTGAGATCTGGCCACTGCACTCCAGCCTGGGCGACAGAGCGAGACTCCGTCTCAAAAAAAAAGAAAAAGAAAAAAAGAAAAAAGAAAAAAGACCAAAAGTATGAAAGCTGATCACAGTTTGATCCATCATCTACCATTTGGTTGGTACTGAGGGAAAACATTTCAAGTCGGTACTGTACTGAAAAACCCAAAACATGCCCTTACTGTGGCTCCAGGTCTTCTGTCCCTGGTGACAGAGCAAAGATGATAGCTGTGCGGAGTGGGGAGTAGAGGGGGCACCCTTGAGAAGCTGCCAGAGTTAAGTTAAGCCCACCTCCTCTGAGACTGGCTGTGTGAGCACAGACAAGACACTGAAGTTCTGTATTTCACATCCTGTAAAATAGGAATAGCAATATTTGCCATGCACGACCATGGTAAGGACTAGTAACTGTGTTAGAAGCACACGGCACACACCAGGATTTTTTTTTTTTTTTTTTTTTTTTTTTTTTTTTGGGGGGGCTTTGCTCTGT